>NC_031777.1:13931072-13943792 GCF_001522545.3 Parus major | reverse complement strand
CGGCGCGGCGGGCGCGGCCATGGAGCGCCGGCGGCAGGTGAGCCCCGCCGGAGCGGGCCCGGGACACCGGCGGGGACAGAGCGGAGTGCGGGGACAGCGCACGGCACGGAGCTGCCGGGGGCTCGGAGCTGAGAGCGCCAAGTTACGCGCTTGCTCAAATCTCCGCCTTTTGGAACTTGAGTTAATTTCACGGGAAGTTTGTTCTGCTGTTTTCTTGAACTTTTCTCTCTTCAGGACTCTGGAGACAGTATTTCTGAACTACAGGAATGGAGACCAGTCATCTACAGAAAGTGCACAGACACTCTCTGGCTGCTCCTCTTCTGTCTTTTCTGGGCTGGTTTGGTAAGTACGCACGTTTGTTTGTTTGTTTCCCGGAAGGACAAATTAGATTCGAAGTTAATGGGGCTCTGCATCGCGTTACACTAAATCTGAACTGAAATTGTCACGGGCACAGGTCCTCCGGACTGCCCAGGGATAGATTTTACCTTTGTGGTGGTGCAGTGCCTTCTTGTGGCGTCTGTAACACTTCTAAGTTCCGCCCATATGCTTTAGGTACCACGTATACACACTGCTCGGTTATTTAGAATCCTCTTTTTTTGTACATCAGTCCCGGCTCTGACTGGGCTCTTTATTCTACTTGTTCATTGTAGCCTTGATGTCTTGTGACACGTGTCCATGAGATGCGACATTAAGTCACTATCTTAGAACAGCGTGCAAGCTTCAGGGAATAGGTTTTGTCTTTCTGAAGCATGACTGGGGTTTTTAATGATACGTCTCAGCCTGCTCAGCATTCTCTTAAATACACTTTTTAATTCCATGCATAGTAACTTTTTAAATGGACAATGATGCAGAATATTACCTACACATTTTGAATACTGAATAAGTGGATGGTGAACTTTGTGAGCAGGATAGGGGTTTTTTACCTGCTGTCTAATCCTTAGTGCTTTGATGAGTGGAGGGGATGCCACAAATGTAACCTGTCAAAGAGTAAGGATTTAGGATTTTTGTTTGGTTTTTCTCACTGTTTTTATTGATCACTTTCTGTGAAATAATTTATTGTATACATTTATTTGTTTTCTTGTGTTTGGTCTTTAAAACATTTAAGAAAATGCAATGACACTAATTTGTTCACAAAAATTGAAATCACATCAATAGTTCTGTGGAAATGGGTATCATGGCCATGTGCAGATAGACCCCTGCAGCTATTACTCTGTTACTTAACAATATGGCTTTTATCCAGCATTCTGCATTTAAAACAAAACAAAAACATACACAGTGGACCTGTAATGCCCATATTTAGAGGGAATACCAGAATTTTTCTAAAAGCCTGTTTCAGCTGAGGTACAGTGCCAGCTTATTTCTTGTTTTCCTTCTGAGAACATTTTAATTATTAACAAATACTTGCTCTGTAAACAAACTCGATCTGGAAATATTTTGTTATTGTAACAAATCAAGTCCACGAGTAGTGTGTTAGTTTGAATTGAGGATCCTCTACAAAGATGTCCATATTGAGACAGCATTAACATGCCATCATAATTTTAGAAAAAGTTCTGAACTAGTAAGACTGCAAAATAAGAATCTACCATAAGCAAAAATTGTATTTTTCTCAGGACTAAAGAAGCACATTTGTACATGTTTGTGTATGAGAAATGGTTTTGCCCAGATCCAGTCTTTAGTCATAAGTACTAAAAGAAAAACAAATACAGGCTCTAAAGCTTAAGTAAGAGGGCAGTTGTGCTGGGTCTGATGTGTGCAATCTGTCTTGAGCACAGCCAATATTCAGCTATTCATTCAAAGCAGCAGTGGTTAATGTGGGACTGAGAAACCTTGCTGCTGGTGCCAGCAGCTGGCACATAGCCATGGAGCTTAGTGATTGTCCTTGGGTGTGTGAGATGTGACTTGCACCCCGTGGGACAGAGGAGAAACTTGCATCACTGAATTCTTCATCAGCTGGAGTGATGGGGAGATAAGCCTTGGGTAAAGTAGCACTCAGGACTTCACCAGTTTCACAGAATTGCTGCTCTTCTTGGCACTTGCAAAGGTTCTCTGGAAGGATTGTTTTGGCCCTCACGATGTACAGTGGGGTTTAAGCTACATTCCTAGACAAGGTGTTTTATTTTGACTAAGGATTGCTGCTGCTTGGCCAGCAGAGGTATTTAGCTGCTTCTGAAGTTTACAGGAAGATGATCTACTGGAACTTTGGTCTGACAGCAGAACAACTGAAAGGTTAGGGCACTGTCACCTAAGTGCACAGCGTGGCTTTCTCCAGGTTTTTCACATGCGTTAAAGAGTGCTCCTTCCTGAAATTTCAGGTAATCTCCTTTTTTAATATATTTTGTGTTTAAAAATACCTCTGATTAAATTCAGTAGCAGCTACAAGGGCCCATCATAGCAGCAGTTAAATTGCCTGAATGTGTCTTGAAGGTCACCCTGTAAAATGAGATGCAGTGAGCACATGAAAAATTACCATTTGAGTGATCTTGCCCAGTGAGATACATGAACATCACTAGGGACAGTGTTTAGCACCTTAGTAATGCTTTCCTCTTATTTTAATCAGGACGTCCATCTTTCTTCTCCTGTGTTATTCTGCTTAATTAATATACTTCCAACAACAGATGAATGAAAGCTCTAAGGAAGCAATAGGGCTAATCTTGCCCATATGACTTGCTCTGGCCTTGTGCTGAGGGGTGAATTTTAGATTTAACTGTTTGCAACAAGAAGGCAAAGATGTATGACTTAAAAAAAATATTGATTGAACGAGAAAGAAAAGCCATGGTAGCATGCTGTCACATTAAAACAAATATTTTAACAGATGTTTATAAGTGGCTATGCTGTGGTGGCTGGTGCTGCAGAAAGGCTTGTGCTTGGATATGACAGCTTTGGGAACATATGTGGTCGGAAGAACACTCCTGTAGAAGGGGCAAATCTTTCTGGATTGGATATGACTAATAAAAAGTAAGTACATCAGATAATGTCTAAATAAATCAAATGTTTGAGAACTTAGTTAAATACACATCTTCTAGTTGTCAGTCATATATATCTGTGTATCTACACTGTTGTACTGAAAGGCAAAAAAGGTGGGAATAGTGCAAAAGAAATTAAGAAGATAGAATTCGAAAATGTGCTGCATTGTTATGCTTGATACAGCTGCCTTCTTAAAGAGGATCTTAAATGGGACATCAGCCAAACAGGCAGTCATTCTATATGGAAAATCTTTGTGCTTAAGGATGTTGCATGCTGAAGTTCCCAGTAATTCCACTGACTCCTCTGGCAAAAGTTTCACTTGCTTTGTAGCACTTTAAAAAAATGGAAAGAAGGTTCAGAATTTAAACTTATAAAAAACCAAGAAAACTTGTTTTTTGAGAAGAGGATTTTTTTTCTTTCTAGGTATGTATTCTTTCTGAATTCATGCAGCCTGGAAATACAAAGCAGCAAAATCAGTTCACTTTCCTTGTGCGTGTCAAGTTGTCCACAACAGCAACTCAACTCTTTGGAAGATCTCCAGAGTTTTGCAAGGAATAATGGTGTGCCACAGGGAATATGAGTACCTTAGTGTATCTGTAGAACAGTTGAGCAGCTTCCACTTTGTTTTTATTATATTTCTTACACTAGGGAGTCATATCTTACCATTAATTTCCTGAACAGCTGATGGTAACACAAAATAAAGTTACTTGTTTCTTCTTTATTTCAAAACCATAGTTTCTAGAAATGTTACGGTTCTCTTATGCAAATTAGAAAGTTGTTCATTAATTCCTGCACAGTGCTGGGATTATGTAGCAGAAAACTGACTGCTGAGAATGAACTAGTGAAGTTTGGTGGGGGTGCTAGGAGGTGACCAGAGTTCATATGCTGTTTGAGACTCTTGTCCAACTGGTTCCTTTATATGTAATTAAAACTATGGTGGAATTATTAATTCCGTGAAGACACAAGTGGATTTATCCCTCTGGACATCAGATCCCAATGTTTGCTATTCCATTTTGTTGCAGTTTAACCCCAGCTGGCAACTCATTACCACACAGCCACCCACTTCCCAGCAAAACCAGGACACACCTAGAAATTTTATTTGATTCTGGCGTTCAAGATGAAAATGCTGTCAGAAGTAGCTGTTGTATCAAAGTGGCTCCAGTTTATTAATATCCAACATGTAAATAAAATAATCTGTAGCCTAAGCCTTATTTCATGGGGTATGTATAAACTTCAGACCATATGCATATTAATGGATATTTTTGTCGGAGGTCAGTGTCCCATTCTTTTTTTTGTTTGTTTTATTTGGCAGGGATTGCTATTTAAATTGACAATATTTGTTTTAATTTAATTTTGGGGTAGTTTGCCATAATTTTGTATGTGCAGAAAGCTGTAAACACCTGTGAGATTATATAAGTATTTTCAGTCTAACTAAACATAATTGCATCAAATTCCAGCTAAAACTGCTTATATGTTTATGTCAAGGCAGGGAGAAGTCTTGCATTTTGAATGGCTTGGATGTACCCAGCCTTTCTTTCCCAGAAGTGCTGTCTAATGGAGCAGAGTCTTGTTAGCAGAGTACCTGGTAATATTTCACCTAGTTCCCAGCACAAGTTAGGTTTCTGGATACATATATCTATTCTATTCTAACTCAGGAGGGCCTAGTTCTATTGTAGCTTCCATCATTCCAGGTTTTTCTTTTACCCTGATGAGCAAGGATTAATAGCCAAGTATGGCACTGTGGAACAAAGAGTGTGCCTGCCCTCCAGGAACATAAGTGGTAACTGTAGTTAAGTCTAGAAGGCAAAAGATTCTGCAGAGATTGGCTGAGATTTACTCAACTACCTAATTTGTTATTCACATTCCCACTGGAATATCAGGGATGAAAATGGCATTCTAAGGGATCAAACCGGAAGTGCAAACAAAACTTAGCTGTAAATGTGTTTTTTCCTCTCAATTTTTTGCTAACCTTAAGTTACTTTTTGATTTTTTTTAGGTTCTTTTCTTTGTGTTTACAACCTGAATGTTTCCAGTTACACACTAAATCCAAAGGCAGCTCAGCTGTGTCCTACACTGCCAGTTCCACCAAGGTGAGAATGACTGGGTGCTTTACAACCTCCTTGAGTCCAAACAGCTGCTTACGGATTGTTACTTTCGCATATTTTGTATTTGTCTTGTTGCTTCACAGTCAGGATGGTTTTGCTTTGTTTATTTATTTTTGTCCATGTATCCTTACAAGTTCTTTTATGTGCCTGTGAACATGCCAGTGTCCTATCCCACAGAATAAACAAGGACTGCATTCCTTTCATTCCTCTATGCTTTAGAGAGTTTTCCCTCTCCGAATTAGGAAAAAGCACTCCATATGAGGAACAGCTTAGCTCCTACACAGACTTTTGCTTTCTCCCTCAATGCCAAGGATGTGGTCTTTGGTCTTGCTTCTTCTCCTGAGCCCAGAAATTTCCATCAGAATAATTTTATAACCAGATGGCTTGAAGCACAGATCTGTGGATGGTGCTTTGTCAAATCTGGCACTTGTGAGTCAAAATTCTTAAACCCATGATTTTAAGTTCCACTGTGTCATGAAAACACAGCAGAGAATTGGAATCTCCTTGTTTGCAGAGCTAACTCTGCTCTGCTCTGAGCAGCAGAAAATGGAAGAACAAAGTGCAGAGAGCAGGAGATATGTAAAAACATTACATACTGCGGATCAAAAGACAGCATGTAAATTGATGAAAAAACATGGCATGTTTCATTTATTTCCTCAATTCTCTAGGCCTTTTTTGGCTTGTCAAGGAACTCAGCACAGTTACTCATCTTGCACAAAAGTATTACGTAGTAGAAGCAAAGCTAGTTGTGAAACTTTTAGTTGTTGGTAACAACCCCTCTCCTTTTCAGGTATGAATATGCCGTTGACTGTTGTAGGGCAGCACTGCCAAAGCAGGACAATAAATAAATACAAGAAGCTTGGCTGGGAGTGCCATATAATTTTGTATAACTATTTGGTACCGTTGATTGTACCTTACAAACATTGTTTTGGTGTGGCTTTTAGAATGCTTAAATATAATAAAAACAATACAAAGTGTTTGTGGTCTGGAATTATCTACAAGAGCGTAGGTTACAGCTATGTTAGCATGAACTTTGCTTTTACACAAACACATGGGAGCAAAGCAAGTGAAGCCAGACTAGAATGGGAATAGGAGCTATGTGCTGATGGTGATAGTTAATGAGAGAGTTATTAATTTCTTTCCCCAGGCTGATCTTGGATGGATCTGTTCTGGTGTAGTGATACGGGCACGACACTATTAGGAGTTTATTTTGCAGATGATACAGAAAACTACTCTTTATAACAGAGTGCTCTCTGTGGAGAATGGCAGGATGGATCTTTGTGGCTTTTACTGTTTGTCCAGTAATTAATATTTTTTGCTACTTTTGTTTTTAACCTTTCAGTAAGTCCTTTCCATTATTTAATCGATGTGTTCCACAAAATCCTGAATGCTATTCCAAATATGCATCTGTCCTAATACATATGGTTAATGAAATGGATATTTTTCACCGAATTCTGAGTGGAATATTGGCAGGAAGAGATACTGTGATAGGACTGAGTGTCCTTGCACTAGGTAAGGTTATAAGTAAAAAGTGAATAATGATATTAAATTAAAAGGTTAAAAAGTTTCTTATAGGTCTATATGTTTAATTCAAAAGTGGACTTTTTTAATATTTTCTGGAAAGAGTTATTTTTAAGGAGGAGTGATCAGGTTTTATCAGGAGGCATTTAATAGACTGGCGAAATGCAGATCTCTATCAGATTCTGTGCTCATGGTTAAATACCTCATTTTGGGGGATGGTAAGAAATTGTTGATGAAAAAAATGACATCAGCATGAATACTTGAATTTAAATCTTACACAAAATGTTATTAAAAAGCTGGTATTTCCTGTGGTGAATACATCAGCTTTAAGTTCCTTATTTTTTAAGTTAGAGGTAACTGTGTGCTTTAAATGTTAAAAAGGTTGCCAGTTTTACTAAATGCCTTTGCTTTTAAGATTATGGTTTAAAAATAAAAGCCAAAATTCTACAAGAACCTTAAATTTATATTTAAAATAAAAAGGGATGTAACACTCAAACTTACTTTATATATATTTTCAGCCTTCTCTTTGATACTGGTTTTAGCCTTCAGATTCATTCAGACCCTCCTCATCCATACTCTGATTGCGCTGGTTGTATTCGGGTTGCTGTGTAAGTATATTTACTGTTTCACTGTGCTGAAGGGCTGGCAGCTGAACAAACAGCTATCCTTTTGTTCCATGGCCATCCTCAGTAACCTTCAGCTTACCACAGTCATTTCCAAGCTGAGGCCTGCTTGCCTTTTTGTGCCAAGGTCTGGCTGTGCTGTTCCAGCGGCCGAGTGTTAGGATGATGGTGATGTTTATTGTTTTTGTAGATGCCTAGAAACAATGTTTCTTTTGGCAGATGAATGCAGTTATGAAAACGCTACTGTTTGAAAGAATGCTTAGTGGACTCTTATACTGCCTGCTTTAGGAAGGGAGAGCCATAGGAATGTGTCTGGCTAAAGCTTGTCATTCCATGAAAGTTAGCTTTGTATCTCCACAATGAAATTACATGCCTGAGCCTTAGGATAACTGCAAGAAATCCAAATGTTCTGCTGTGGTTTTACCTCAGACTGACAGGCCACTATGGGAAGTTTCTCTGTGAACACTGATCCTGTGCCTCACGTTGCTAATGAGAGTATTCCCAAGCCGAGTGTGGGACAGTGGGGAGGGCAGGAGGCTGGGAAGGGAGGCCAGGCAGGCACCAGCCTGCCAGCAACAGCGTGCCCTGCCTGCCCTCACACT
Organism: Parus major; assembly: GCF_001522545.3. Lineage (NCBI taxonomy): Eukaryota > Metazoa > Chordata > Aves > Passeriformes > Paridae > Parus > Parus major. Next base: position 13,935,977 of record NC_031777.1, on the reverse strand, counting down.
GCTCTGCTCTGCTCAGTTGTCTCAGGTGTTCTCTGGTGGCTCCATTATGACTACAGGAGTGACCCCAGCACTGAACTGGAAACAGAAAAGGAAAATGCAAAGTTTCTACTTGGATATGCCATCTTCTCAACAATAGTTACTGTAAGTAGCATTTTGCCCTAAGCAATGGCAGAGGCTGTAACTTGAAAACTTGAACTACAGTGGTTCTGCAACAGTAAAAATAATTTCTAATTCTTTTCAAATTGGAAAATGAGAATACTAAGATTTTCTTACATTCATTCAAATATAATCATGAAATCATAGAATGGTTTGGGTTGGAAAGGACCTTAAAGATCCCCAGTTCCAACTAGATTTTCAGGCCCCCATCAAAACTAAAAGTAAAATTTTATAACTTCATGGTGGAACTTGTTTGTCAGCCTTGCCATACTTCAAACCCATACAAACATTGTTATTATTGTTGGTGTAAAAATGTAAGAATTTTGTTCCATCCCCATTGTGTTCTACATCAGCTCACTGAAAAATCATATTGAATAAACACAGAGGCACTGGCTGAGTACGAGCATGAGATCTGCAGATTCATCCTACCCTGCCAGCAGGAAAAATGGGTAGCAGCTCGTCTAGACAATGAAAGGGGCAGTGAAACACAGGCAGCAGTGCCTAGACCTCATGTTATGGGGTTAAATTCTGGTTTTCTCTCACTTATCTTGTTTTACAACAGAAAATCTTGTGGCTTGCAACTTCTTACGTGATTTTTTTTTTCTCTCTGATGTTGCAATGTTAAAAGAAGCCATTGGTCAGTTTGAGGGTACAGTCAATTTATACTTCATGAGACATTTGTCAAAGCAATTGTCCTGTTGTCTTAGAGATGAGTAAGATCCATATGGAATTTGCCAGATATGAACAGTCTGACAGCTTACAGTGACAAATATAAATGTGTCACAGATCAGATTGTTTCTTGTGTCCTCTATAAGTTATGATCTTTTGCATCTGCTGATACTAAGGAGGTAAGAAAAAGTTTCTTTGAATGTTTGTGTGTTCCAGTACACAACCGACTTGTTTGCAGAACTGTGGGAACATCCACTGCTGCAGGTTATGCTTCTCTTCAGAGCTGGTGGCTTCTTTCTAGAGCACACAGGAGAACCAGTGAAGCAACTGTCACTGGTTGTATTTATTGTTTTAAAGATTTCAACCTCTCTTTTAATTGCTGTTCAAAGTTCCTTGCCACATACAAAGAGCTGGGGATATTGTTTGATTTTTGACTTGGGGTTTTGCTATTGGCAGGTTGGGTTTTTTACCTTGGGAAGATAATTATTTATTTTAGAAGTTTTCATTTTATGTCTGCTTTGCTCCCAGACATACATTGCTCTCAAACTAGTTTGTTTGTGGACTGCAGGAAAGCACTGGTGGTTCTACCATTGCAAAAGTGAACAGTGGCAAGCTGACCTGAGTAGAAAGAAAGTTTTAAAGTTCATGACATGCAGGGTATGTGAAAGCAATGTTTAGTGCGCAATGTATATTTATGTTTGCTATAAAGCAAAACAGACTGCTTTCGTTAGATGAATTAAAGTGTTATGAATCTTATTTTCTTTAAAAAAACAGCAGCAATTATTGCAAGATACCAGATTTTAATCCACAGGCTCTTTGAGAACCTAGGCAGTGTCTTGGAAGGATTTTCTAATGTGTAGTAAGATTGTATTAATTGCTTTGCTGTCATGTCTTTGTGAAATCTGTGTCCTCTGATCCCACATTTGACAACCCTGATAGTTTTCTTGCGGTAAAACCCCAACAATTTGTCTTTTTTTTTCCCCTAAAACAGGTTGTTCTGCTCTCCCTTATATTTGTACTAAGAAAGAGGCTTCAGCTTGCTGTACAGCTCTTTCGAATTGTTGATAAAATCATTGGCAGAATTCCTTTCCTCCTCTTCCAGCCATTCTGGACCTTTCTGATTCTCGTTGTGTTCTGGGTATTTTGGGTTGCTGTACTACTTAGCTTAGGAACTGCAGGTAAGTATATGCTCTTTATGTTTTTTGACTGAGTGCTATCCACTTCCTAAGCTCTCATCTTAAATGTGGAAATTGGGTTTTGTGTACAAAATGTGGGCTAGCATTGTTACACAGCTGAGTTACTCATTCTACTTTGTTTTATTTCTCCTTTGTTGGAGTCTTCTACATTGGCCTTTTGCTTCCCTATGTGGACTTGAATTTTGTTCCTTCTCATTTATTTGTTAATGGTGGTAGGCACTCTATATGTTTGGTGTACTTAAGTGAAGAAAGCAACAGAAAGGAGGAGACAGCTTTTAGTGTAATTGTCACAAAATGAGGATGTTTGTCTCCTCTTACCATAAACCATGTTGAATTGTCACAGAGGCAGAACATTGCTTCAGAGCAGTAGTTCAGGGACAATTGCTATAATTTGGACTAGTACAACAGTATTTGGATTAATCCAGTGGTTCTTGCAGTTGCAGAGGAGGTTCTCTGTGGAAAGAGTCAAGCAGTGTGAAGTGAAAGATCTGGCAGAACAAGATTTTTAATATGGACATTGTATCACTGAGGGATATACCACTGTAAGATCTGTCACTGATTGAACCAGAGTAATTTGGATGCTGTTCCTTGGCCCAGCACCATGCCATTGAAGTGAAAGAGACATAGTCCTTCTGTGGACTTTACCCAAAGAAGTGAAGCTAAAATCTGTGTAGCTCTGGGGGTAACTCGCCATGTACACAGCAGCCCCTGTCCATGAAAAGCATCAGGATTTGGGGGCTGGTATTTTTTAAATTTAAATTTCTAGGGCCACTGTTAGGAGACAATTGTTATTCTTTGGGTCAAAGCTGATGTAGAATTAATGTGGACAGAGACCATTGTTTATAGGTTTTATCTTTTCAGAAACTTGGCAGTGATTGTTGTCTGGGAAACCAAATGCAGTCTAAATCTTCAAATGTTTGTGTGTTACTGTTTTACTTTGTGTTTCCACCATCGCTTGAGACAGTGACTGCAGTAACTCCTTAGGACAGGCTTACAGATCCCTGCTAGGCAGGAAAGCCTCCAGTTTTTCCATAGCTGAGCCCATTTGGCAAAGCTGGCTGTATTTCCAACCTCTATGTGTCAGGTACTTCACTTCTCTTCTGTCACAAATGCTTCCATCTCAGTTGATTCTGACTCTTTACAAGAGCCACTTCACTCCTAACATGAGAAGCTGTCTGAGTCCATGCTGGCATTGCAAATCACACCCATTGTTTAGGCTGGACTGGGATCTGTTTCCCATCAGCTTTCATTGGAGAGTCATACAGATTTGCATGTTTCTGCTGCCTTGAGTAGCTCATGTCTGTCAGGAATGGCTGCTTGTAGCAGCTCTTACCCTGCTTTTCCTGAAAAGGGCCAGACATGGCATGGCCAAAAGTCTGACCTGCAGTTTATTTGTGAATAAACTCACAAGATAGTCACTAGATGTCACTAGATGTCACCTCCTCACTAGATAGTCAATCTGATGCCCTTTGCTTTAAATGTCATGGATATTCCTTCTCCACACTACTTTGAGTTAGATTTTCCCAACACAGAAACAGCATCATGTGCTGGACACAGCTCTGTGTTGTTAGTTTTTCTGCAAAATCTTTATGCCATTTATGTAGAGATCAGACAGGCAGCAGTAATTTTGAAACTGGCCTTGTGGGGTACCTTCAGAACATGCTTTATAGAAAGGAGCATCTCCTGAGCTATCAACCAACTGTTCATCTCATGCACCTGCTTCAGTCAAATACAATTTAAGATAAACATTAACTGTAGTAAATAAACAGAACAATAGAATTAATTACAACACATATTTTCTAAATATATAATTAACAAGATATATGAGAGAAGATATTACATCCTTGATGTTAAAACAAGCTGACTTGATCTTAATATGCACACATAAGGATGTAAAGCTTGCCCTTGTTATATCTAAGTTTAGAAAATTCCAGGTGAGTCTGTTGTATTGAAAAGCTTTTGGAAATGCAGCAGTCATTAGAAAAGTAGAAATATTTTAGCTCATGTGACAGAAAAAGCTTGATTATAAAACCAGGTTGGGAAAGCATTTGGTTATTTTCTGGATGCTTTTACAGACTTTGCAGGAAAATAGTGACTTGCACATTATAACCAAAAGCAAAGTCCACATATATTCACAGGGGAGTAAAATACAATGAAAACTGCTTTTGAGAGGCTTTTTATGCTTTTCCCATATTGTGCCATTTTCCTTCATTGATTATATTCTGTTTCCTGCTAGGCATTTTCATTTAACTTTTTTTCTTTTTCCTCTGCCTTCTTGGAGAGTAGGATTCAAACATTTTGTGACCTGCTGTTATATTCATAGTGGAGCACACAACTCAAAGGTATACCTGACTCAAAGGTATTTTATGTTTTGTCTTCTCTCTAGCTTAACAGGAATGCTGATGTTTCCAGCAAGTGATGCAAACAGTGCAGTACAGAGGGCAGCATAGGCTCGCTGCACAGCAGAGTGATGCTAAAGTTTCAGCTTTGAAAGAACAGACTTTTCCCAGATTTAGCATAAGAAGAGAAGGTCATTTCCTGGCACTTAACTGTCAGTATATCGCTTATATGAGCAACCTAGTAAAACACAGGTTTTAACGGAGGTATTCTGGCAGGGTATTTTTAGTGCGGACTTCAGTCCTTGTAAGATCCTCCTGTTAGAAGCATGTTAGTGTTTAGAAGAGGACTTGTGCACGCGATGAATACCCGAGTCACTTCTCAGTTAAAACGAATGCAGATGGAAGGATGTCGCTGTGCTCGGGAATGTCTCCGGTAGGCTGGGAGCTGTGTCTGTCCCTGCCGTGCCGCGGTGGCGTTTCAGCGGGGTGTCGGACACTCGCCGCCTGCCTGTCGCCGTGCGTGTGGCCGTGCGTGTGGCCGTGCC
>NC_031777.1:13908837-13930646 GCF_001522545.3 Parus major | reverse complement strand
GGCAGGGCTGCCCTTTGGATTTCCTCACATGTGTTTTGTAATTCAAGTCTTGGATGGCGAACGCTGAACGAGATTTGGTATTGAGAACGTTCCGTTAGGTTGTATTTCAGATTTTCTGCCCAAAGATGAGTCCTCTGAAATTCCGTCTGTTCAGGTAGCTCATCATCAGATAAGCTGGGGGTTCTGCTGTTCTACAATGACATACCCACACATCCTGTAGTAACAAATGCATACACTACTGTATGGTTGATAATGCACTGACAGGACACCTTTGTATTATTTATTAGCTTTCTACAAGTGTCCTGTAAATGGAAGACATTTTTCATTTTGAATTTTGGCGACTTTTTCCACCACTTGAGAGTACGCCTCTGAAGATCTCCAAAGATATGCTTTCTCTTACAGAGCAATTTGTTTTCTTCATTAGCAAATAGTTGCCTGTCTAGGATTCAGCTTGTAAAACACAGGTGGTGATTTTCTTGGGTTTGACACTTTGATGTTTTCTTCTCACAAATATATTTTCTGGGGCTGTGCAGGCTGTATTTTAAATGCAAATACAGCAAGAGAGCTGAAAAAATGAAATGTTCACAAAGACACTAGTCTTTTGTCTAATACAGAAAGATGGGTAAATGAAATTGGCTTGCTGCTGTGCTGCACCTGCTCTTAACATTTTTCTTGAATCTGCACTAGTTATACAATATTTATGGTGTCTGCATCTCAATGGTTCTGGAGCACTTGATCCTCACTTCAGCTGTGGTGCACCTGATCATTATGTGACCATGCAGGCACCTTATTTACACCTCCTCCAAAAGTTAGTGTAATTGTAAGGAAAAAACCTAACTTCATGGGAGCTATAGAAAGTTATAGCCTGCACTTGAAAGGTACTTATGCACATGACTAATTTGAACCACATGGATAATCCTATTAAAATCAGTGGGACTACTTATGCGTTTTAGGGTAGGCACCTGCCTAACTACCTTGGTAATTCAGATTCTGTCAGAGCAGCAGAGTCTGAGCAAATTCCAGACCTAGAAAACTAGGAGAAATGCCAAGACTTCATGAGACTTTAGGTAGCACAAGCAGTGGCACAAGTTAGAACCATTAGCTGGCTAGGAATGGAATTCAGCTGTTCTTTGGAAAAGCTGATATGTCTTAGGGTTATTGAGTTTTATTGTTTGCTAATTTGTGGGTATTTCACTGCAGAACTGAAGTGGCCAAGTGGCACAACAGAGCATGTCTTTCAGCTTTCCAGCATGCAGGAGCTGTGAGGTCCACATGGTGTAAATACTGTGGATGTAGTATGAGAAGGTGGTGTAATTTTTTTTTATGTGATGAAGGTGCATCCTACAGGCAAGTGAGCAGCAGAACTGCCATTTAAAGCTGTGCAGCAGCAAAATGGGCAATAAAAATGTATTTCCTGCAGGGGCCCTGACATTCCAATTACAGTTAGGTAGCTTACCTGTAAATACCTTTACATGATAAAACACTAAATAAGGCAACACAATAAATTCTGTTGCAGGAAGCACTAAGATTCAGTGTATGATTCCAGAACCTTTCCTCACTTAGCAGTGGCAAGGGCAGAACATACTTTCATGTTAACAGGAACTGATAAACAGGCTCTCAGTATTTTTTGTCAGTGGCTCTTTGTTTGTGATAAGGAAATTGCTGGCCTGGACTTCCCAGGAATTTTTGTCTCTTACAACTGCCTGTTGCTGCAGGCATCAGCAAAAACTGGCAGCAGCAGCAGTAGCTGCTGAGGAAGGACATCTTACCTAAGTCTGGAAATCCCAAAATGTAGCTGAAGGTACTGCACACACCATGGACTGGTGTCTCATTGCACTGCTGTGCTGGCTCCCAGGGCAGCACGGGGCTGCGAGTCCCACGGGGAAATTCTCCGGGGTTCTGCTGCAAGCACTTGTGCCTGTTCCCATTGTTAACATCACTTCTTTTGAAGTATTGGCAGTAGATCAACACTTGGACTGATCAAAGGCTTCCAGATTTGGTGATTCAGATGTAGGGGCTTCGGTTCTTTACTGAGTTGTTTTCAATGTTATCACTAAGAGTGTATGGTACACTGGGAAGACTCATGATTGTGTAGCTGGAGAAAAATATTCTGTTGACAGATTAAACTGTATTTCAGGCCTTTGTTGAAAAATTTTAGTTTGTGTGAACAGAAATGGCGTATACTTTTCTCAACAGGTTATCTAGGATGGCTTTAAAGTTTATCTGAGATACTGATATAAAAAAATAACCTTGCATGTAGTTCTGTCAACAGAATTATGCATGTCTGGTAGGCCCAGAAGATAGGGAGGCAGAGATGTTTATATCGTTAAACAGATTTTTGTGAAGAAACAAAACTAGTTTACCATACCTGACAAGCAAAGTGATCAAAGGTGAACTCACAGGTGACTCTGCCTGATTTCTGTGCAGCTGAGCACAGCACCATGCACATGTTCAAGTATAAAGTTGTCCAGGAAAGACAAAGCCATTACTGTTATTGCTGCAGGTGGTTATTTTAGTAGGTTGTAAAAAGCAAACAGAATTAGCTTGACGTATGTACATGTATCAGTCTTCATTACAGCACTACAGAAACAAAGCCTGAAAAAGTCTGTCTTGGACAAAGCAATGTCCAGGTGGATTGTATGGTGGAAAATGTCCTTAATTCTGCTACCGAATGGCAAAATGTCTTTCCATGAAAATGGAGAGGTAGGACACCTTGTATCTCACTGACATCTTGTTTGCCTAAGTTCCCTTAGTGAGGGCTGTAAGATATGGATAATGAGCTTATTTGGCTAGTTGTGTGTGCTGCAGGAAAAGGCAGTCTAGAGTCTCTGGAAGAAATATGGGAAATGAAAAATCTCTTGAATTCAGAATTATATAGTGTCATAGTGTCTCACTTGTTTTAATGACTTAAGTAAATTGCTATATCCTCAAAACTTCCCCTTAAAAACCCTCACTTTTGCAAACTTAAAATCAGAGAGGGGAGGAATGAGGGAGAGTTTGTGAGAAGAGATCTGAGTAGTAGCTTTTTTAAGCCATCAAATATCTTACTCTTCACAGACTTGAAATTCATTTGAATATATTGGAAGCACAACAGTATTTCTATGAATGACCAGCCATACAGCTCTGGAGAGAGCTTGCCTGTTCAGCCAATATTGTCAGCCTCTCAGAGAAGGAAATGTCTAGAACATGTCTATATTTATGTACCCACGTAGCATTTTTTTTATCCTTCAAAGCACTTGAAAACAATGTTGCATTGCCAGTATGGGGTAGATGTATGTTTTTCTTAATTTACAGACAAAAAAGACCTTGCTTCTGAAAACTTAAAAAAGCTTGTCTAAACTTGATGGTATTGCTGAAACAAATCTTTACTGTTTCTACTTTTAGTTATTCTTGAGCAAGAAGTCTTTGGCTGTAGAAGAACAGGCCAGAAAGAAACCATTTCCTAGATAGCTTTGTATATGTGGTAGTTTTGAACTTGAAGGTTGGTGTGTTGCCCTGTAGGAGAACACAGAGTCACAGAATCATTTAAGTTGGAAAAAACCTTTAAGATCATCAAGTCCAGCTGTAAACCTAACATTGCCAAGTCTGCCAAATGAATACATGAAGTATTAAAGCTTAAGTTATATTGCTGTTTGAGGAATAATGGTCAATTCTGCCTCACTTTGTTATTTCTTTCATGGAGTTGGAATAAGAAACTACTCACCTCCAGAGATTGTTTTATTTGGTGAACATGTTTCTCTTTAAGGTTAATAGACTTAAGGCTTGGTAAAATAAATTTATTTTTTTTTAAAAAAATAGCATGTTAAGAACCTAGAGACCTTTTACTAGGACCAAATGGTCCTAATGCCATTATCCCCTGGCTAGCCTTCAGAGTCTACTGCCATAAATAGGATTACACAGAGAAAGTCTGATTGTTGAAGAATCTGAGTTGCCCCCACCTTTTGTGAAAAGACTTCTATGAATATGTAATAAATTCTTTGTTAGTAACAGAAGTGGAAGGAATGTTTTTAGCTCGAATAAGTTAATTTGTCTGTGTTCCTAGATAAAGTAGTAACACTGGAGCATGTACTACCATATATGCTACTTTTTTTTCCCTCCCAGAGAGCCCACATTTCTGTATTTTGCACAAAGATTGCAAAGTATAGAGAACAGAAAATTAATGGCCATGGTTCTGATTAATAATAACTATTAAAATATTTTATTTGTTTTGCTGCAAGAGTATGTTATGTATCCTTAATATTTTTCTGCAATCTTTCCCTTCTACTTCTTACAAAAAAAACTCCTAAAGCATTTCATAACTGTGCATTTATTTCAAATGCAACTAATGAAAATTAAGATTTCATTTACTTCTGAACTATTTGATTACTCAAGTCTTGAGTAATGTCTTCTCTTACTTTATATCTTGATATCTTTACTAATATGTCCTAATTTACTAATTTACTAATATGTACTAATACATAACTTTCCTCTTTTATTGGTAGCTCTCTCTCAATCCCAATTTAAGCATAATCTTTTGCTCTTTGTGAGATTTTATTTTTCAAAATCCAATTTGAATTATAAAATGTTGTTTCTCTAACTTTGTTAGAATGGACAGAATTAAATAGCATCAAATTGTTTTCCTTTTTTTGTAACTTTACTGAAGAGAAGTTAAGAGAACACGGACAGAGGCACTTCCATGTACTTCTTTGGCCCTGTCCCCCCTTCCCCTTTCCCCCTTGTCTGGCATGTTATAATAATACAACAGTGTAATCTCACCTTCAGGTTCTGCACAGTCCACTTCAGGAGGACAAGTAGAATACAGAGCTCTGTCTGGAATTTGCTACATGGCATGGTATCATTTTGTTGGCCTTATCTGGACTAGTGAATTCATTCTTGCCTGTCAGCAAATGGTGATTGCTGGGGCAGTGGTTACTTGTTATTTCAACAGGTGAGTGCAGAATTGCTCCTTGATAGTTTTGGGGATTTTCCAGCATTTACTTTCAATCTTTTTTTAGGAAAAATAGTCTCAATTAGACTGCAATTTATGTCAATATCTGGAATCCAATTTATTATAAAATAATGTTGTTTGTTGCAAGATCTTGAGCAAGATTTTACAATGTGCATGATATTAATGTGACTCACCCCTGCTGCTGGAGGTGCTGGGCCAAACCAGGCCTTGATTTAAGCCATTGGAGCTCTGTTGACTCTGGGGGAATTGCCATTCAGAAGGCATAGGCTGCATTGCACCCTTTTCCAGGGGAGTGCATTAGTTCCAAATGAGAAGCAATATATTATTCCTTGGTAGTTTCATGTATTCATGGACAGTTTGACCTCATTGTAAGTGTTCATCCCTGCTGTGGGTTTCCATTTGCACTGCCTGCATAAATGCTGGTCTAATAGTTTGGTTTTTTTCATTCTGTGCAGATATTTTCAGTTAAATGTAGATGCTTTAACAGTGTAAAGTGTTTAGACATACGCAAACAAACTTCCTTTAATATTATATACCCTGGAATGTAAATGTGGAGGAAATGAGGAAAAGTAAAATGAAATGAAATTGGGTTATGCACTCATTGCAGGGGAAGATTTAAATCTCACAATATGTTGTTGAGTTTTTTGACAATGAAGAGAGCATTTTCTTGATAAAATTTTTCTTCATGAGTATTTTATGAGCACTCTCATCCTCAGTACTCTGTTCTTCTATGGCCAGTGATGAGATTTTCTGATTTGTGGAAAACTCTGGTGTTTTAAAGCATTTCTTCATTTTGTATTAGAGGAACATAATGATAACCTCAATTTGTTGAAAAATTAACCCTTGAGGAAGGTGATGTGAGATTGAGGTAGGGAGCCTGGCCAGAGAGAGCGTGGGGCCCTTGGAGCGCTTTTGGCAGCTGCCCAGGGCCATATGGCTCGGGCAGCTGGGAAGGATGGCTTTGGCCTTCTCCGAAACTTAGGAAGCAGGGATCTGTGGATGGTCTCCAGAAATATCCTTGGGTGTTACAGTCACTGATCAAGAGGCTGCTGCTGGAAGGTCTCCAAATGGTGTGTTGCCCAGCAGAGACACCAGTGCAGGCTCTGCTTTCGGGACTGGCCCCATAGGGTTTTCCTGCAGCAGCCAACGGAGCTATGCTGTTCCAGCCAAAGCAGCAAGGCTGGAAGATCTAGGAACAGCAAGTGCCCACCCCTGGTTCAAGCAATGTTATATCATCCCATGCAAAAAGCCAAGGCAGGACAAGGTTTAACGTGTATTTGGAGCCTGCCCCTGAGATGATTAACTGCACAGCAGCTGTGCCACTGAACTCGTGCTTGGGTAAGAGCAAATAAAACCTAAAATGTTGCTTTTTTAAAGGCTGAAATAGTTTTGAAAGAGTGACATCATCTCACCCTTCTATTTCACATGCTATAATAGGACCTGAAAAGAGAGGAACTCTCATTTCTGATGTCATCTCTTTTTCCTACTGAAGCTCTGTAACTCCCACAGCTGTGCTGCTGTGGATAGTGAGCTGCACTTCTCTTGTAAGCACATTGATGTACCTCAGTTTTAGCTGCGGTATGCTGAGGCACTGAAAGTTCATTTAAATTGGCTTGAGATAACATAGGAGAGTAAAGTAGTTCTGCTGAGTTCCTGAGAAGTAAAGTAGTTCTGCTGAGTTCCTGGGCTGTGTGCTGCAGTGCATTTTGGTGCAATATGCTGCATAAACCTCCAAGGCAAAGGCACTGTCCATGTCTTACTCATGCAGAGCAGGGAAGCACCTGTAGAAACTTCTGTGATGACATTTACTGCTCTGCTAGGGGCTTCCGCTTTCCAGCTATTTTTTACTGCTGCAGGAACTGGCTGCCAAGTACAGAAGGTTCCTGCTCCCAATTGTATTGGTATCATTTTGTACAATTCCACTGAGCTCTCCTCTTGCTTGCCAGGTGACCTGTACTGTGTTGAGAGAGTTGTGTTTGCAAGGGGAAACACAACTTTTCTGAGGTAGTAATCCCTTGTCCTGGCCTTTAGGCTGTCACCACAGATCCACAGAGATGCAGAACAGTGCAGGAATGGGGAGAGGGTGGTTAGCTGCAGGGGCAGCCACACCAGCAAGGGCAAGGGTTATCTCGAGCTGTTCCAGCAACTCTGAGATTGTCTGCTGTGTGTTTTTAATGTATTCCCTGGGGCAGCGTCATAAAAGCATGTCACAAGAGTTTGTTTATGGGATCTTACACACAGGCTTTCTTGTCCTGTGAGCGCTCCGAGGAAATGGCAAGGCCTTCCCATGCGGAAATCTCCTTCCACAGCGCACTCAGCAATGCACTGCATGACCAACAACCACAGCTGAGTTGCAAATGGGGCAGGCAGGGTAAAATGTAATCCATTTTACCTGGATTAGCTTTACAGGTTATGTATATTTGGCCTATAATACCACAACTGAAAATGGATTTTTCCTTCTTTTATTTTAGATGAAACATGAACAGACAAGAATTTCATTAATTTTATAAAAATAAATAGATTTTTTTACTTGATGTTTACATTTTACAACTGGTGAAAAGGGCTCAGTCTTTTAAGAAGCCTTCTTTGTTACAAGTGCTGTTTTACATGAGGGTTTATTCTCACCTTGATTGGCTTAGGTGTTACGTGTCTATTTACCTTTGCAGGGAGATGAGCCTTTCCCCCTCTCTGGGAGTAAAGGTGATATGGTAACTCGATCCATGTCACAGGCATCACTGTCCTGTCCATGTGTGAGCTTCTTTAGTAGCTTCAGTGTACATATATCACTGCACAGATTTGAAATTAAGGATTGGGGTTCTCTACTAAATGACTAAGGTGTTCACTACCACAATTTCCAAGAGAACTGAAATATGTATCTCTCCCAGTAAGTCAAAAATGAAGGTTTATGGATATGCACCAAAGTCATTGAGAGATGAACTAGAACAAACTTTTAAAGACTTTCTGCTTTAAAGGCAGAAACTTTTAAAGGCTTCCTCTTCAAATGTATCTGCAATATTTAGGGATATCCTTTGCCCTACTTATGTACTTGCCCTAAAAGAGCCACCAGCATGTATGAAATCAGACCTGTCCCATGTGGCTTTGAGATAAGGTAAAAGGGCAGTAGGAAGTACAGTCCGTGTGGTCTCTCTTAGTTTCATAATGTCTGTTTCATTACAAATCTTGTAATTTATTGTCTTTGTTTAAAAATTTAGATTCATATTTACTTGAGAAATAGAAGATTCATTCCTTAACATTTTAGAATATTTTATACTAAAGTTATTTTTAGACAGTCTTTGAAATTGGTGAGGTGTGAGTGAAGAAAACTGTAAACATAGCTCTTAAGAGAAGAGGATATTAAAGAAATTAAGAAATACCCTTTTCTCCCATTCAAATGTCTATGTCTGTTGGGTGTGTCAAGATGAAAATTTTTTCATCTGACAAAAAATATTTTTAAAATGAAAGCCAAGATGAATGTGCGATCATTTGATTCAAGGAACTTAGTGTTAAAAAATATACTGAATGTCCCAGAGCTCAGAAGTAAAAGAAGGCAATTGACAGTAGTGAAGAAATAAAATTAATAAAATAAAATGTGATATTGAATACAGATCCACAGGAATTTAGAGTAGTAGTGCTGCATTTAAATCAAACAATCTCATGATAACACAAAACAGAAATACCAAAGAGGAAAAGCAACCTGTGGCTGTACTCATAACCATCAGGCAGATTCCAGGTTTCCCTGGCACCTTGTGCACATGCAGTGTAGTTCACGTGCACAGAAAACACTGCATGATTGTATGCTTCTGCTAAAGTCACTTCAGGATTACATATATACATATACATACATATAATATGCACAAAGGTGAGTGAAACTTCAGCCTTGAGAGCAGTGGGAGTAGGTGGATATTGAGCCAATCTTGAACTTGTTTGAGTCATAACCATCACCTGTTGCTGTATAGCCTCTTTCCTGTTTCCTATTCTAAACCAGAATTAGAAGGAGAATCTGTTCTTTTTCTAATCTGGAGCAAAGCAAAATCCTTGTCAGACCCTGTTCTTGTGCTAATTCCTTTTCTAGGAAAAGAAGGTGTTGAGAAACATCCAAATATGTAAAAAATTATCTAAACTAAGCTTTAAATTTTGACATTCCTGCTCATTATTTATTCACGTTAAAAACATCAAAACTCTTCTTCATTTTTCTCTTCAGTAATAAGTATATTATTAACACAAGAATAAACTTTCTCCTTTTTGTGTTTCTTAAAGGACTAGTTAACCTTTAACTTGCAGAAACTTAATAATTTATATTCTGAGATCAAACTGACACTGTCATTTGTAAGGAAATGTTTTGGGGAGAAAAAAAACAATGGCTCAGTATGAATAGAATAATTTATCCACACTACAATATATGTGTTTCTAACATAGAAACCTGATGGCTCTAAAAAAAAACCCAAACCTCCTTATTCAGTATAAAATTCCACTATCCCCCAAGCTGTTCCCCTGGTTTTAAGACAAAAATAATAAATGTAGCAACTTCTTTGCTGGAATTTCCTATTTCAAATAATGTGGTATATTCACATATTTAAATACAACTTTTCCACTGCAAAATTTTTGTGTTTTGAATGAACTGCAGTGATATCTTCAGGATTCTTGCAGAACTATAATCCCTCTCTGAATATACTGTGTATGATTGAAATCCTTGCTGAAGTGAAGATTTAATAAAAGTGTATTTTTAGAGCTTCTTAGCCCAAACCACTCACTCTCCTATTGGTGTTTTTTTTATTTTTTAATTTATTGTGCAAACTACTGTTTTTTCAAGGTAACAAAGGTTTTGAAGAAATCAATTCTGAAAACAGGGATTCTTATTTGTGACACTAGGTCTGATCTTTATGACTTACTTAGTCAAACTGCTGCTGGTTCTCTTGCCTAACTAAATATTTCAGGGTTGGGCCAGTTGCTTAAGAGTTACTTTATGGAAGGTCTAATTATGACTATTGATCAGTGTAGGGATTTTTTTATCCTATGAAGCATTTTTAAAGGTACTTAGGATGTTAATCTAATTGATTTTTTTTTTTTTCAGCATTTGACAAGGGTTGAGGGAGTGCCTTTAGGTTGATTTCCTGAAGTTTATATAAATTCTAGAGAGCTGGGTCATATTACTGTATGTAAATGACTGACATTAAACTGACCTTTATAAACGAAATATAATATAAAAGACTTATATTTAGGCCATTTTTTGTCTTTGCTTCCTGATTTTGGCTGAGACATTTTTTTTTCCAAAACAATACAGGCTAGTGTTCACTAGAACAGAAAGTTTTTTAGTTCCAATTATAATCCTGAATACATAGTATGATATTCTTTTTTACTGTATTCCATTTTAAAAGAAAGTCTGTTCTATAGGGAAAAGAAAAAAAAAGAAAAAAGAAAACCAAAAAAAGTATTATTCATTTTAACAAAATTTTAAACCATATTTGGCCAAATTGCAATTATAAAAGTAGGTGGTAGCTCTCAATTTTACATGTGAGAACTTGTGATTTATTTTCTAGTTTTAATTTTACCACTAAAGAAGAAATAGCGGATTAATTGCATCAGACTAAAATCTTACAGAACTAAGAGTCAAATAAGAGATTGAAGAGAAGTGACAGAAATTGGAGAGAGGTGCTCAAGGAGTGTTTTCAGATATTGTTCACTTACTTCTCCTATTTTGCATTGTAGTTTTTTTTCCCTATGTATTTTTGCATTCCAGGAAACAGTAATTGCTTAAGAATTAAACCACTCCAGAAGTTATAAATATGGCTGGTTTTTTTTGGACTAAGGTGAACATTCAGATGAAGTCAGTAGAAAAACTGGAGTAGTTCAATTAGGAAAGGAGTTAACAGATTAATTCTTAAAATTTCCAAATACTGAAAAGACACAATGCTTATCTTCTTAAATAAGTTGCTAAATCATTTTTCAAATTGTTTGTTTTACTTTCTAGAAATAAAAATAGCCCACCACCTCATCCAGTGCTGTCTTCCATATCAGTTCTTTTCTGCTACCATCTAGGAACTGCTGTAAAAGGTTCATTTCTAATGACAATACTGAGAATACCAAGGATTGTTCTCTTGTACCTTTACAGTATCCTAAACCAAAAGGTAGGTAAATACTTCTGTTACACTATAAAAGTAGTAGTTTAAAGATGAGATCATGGTGCAAACAAGTGAAGAATATATTTCTTGCTTAAAAATAGATGATACTGCTCTTACTATCTATTTTTAATGGATGAATTTTATATTTTATCATGTTCTCTTCATGAGGAAAGCTTTTCTTCCTCTCAACTCAGATATCAATGCTTCTTTTTTTATTCTTAAGTCAAATATTTTTAAAAGCAGAAAATATTATTTTAACCAATATTAAACTAACCTTTATTTATTGTTTTTATATAATCGTTTTTGTGAAAGATAAAGAAAAATTGGCAGACTGCTCTATTAAAAATTTTTGCATGACAGGTATTTAAGAAGCATAAGTAAGAATACTATTGTTAGATTTAAGATCTGTTATAGAAAATACTTTGTCTACCTTGTAATATGTTTTTATAGGAAGAATATATGGAATAAGAACTGTTCCTGAGAGTTGTGTAGTATCCAAGACACATTTTTAGATACATAAATCATAGATCTGAGCTGTTTTGAATGGGTTTTGCCTTCTTTTTACCTTTCATACATCTCCACATTGTCTTCTGCAGGAAGCACACCACTGTAGGTAATTCTGGCACATTTGCAAGGAGGGAGGACTGTGAGGAATGCACAGCTTTGATTTTAGGAGAAGATTTAAGAAAAGGTTACAAATGTAGGTCTTTTCCTCTAGGGTTTACATTGTCCATGTTATGTATAGTTGTGACAGGGTATTTACATTGATCATACCTATGAGGCATGTGTTTGGTATAGGTTATGAATGCTTAAATAAAAACCCCTTGTAAAAAAACAATTGAAAGGTGTGGTCTGGATTTATGTTGTTTTCATATGAAAGTTTTGGTTATAAAACTTGGTGAGTTAACTAAGAACACTGTATAAAGACAGTACATGAGATGACAGAATATTTTCTGCCTTTAGAGAAAGCAGGATAAGTGGGCTTGCTTGTTACATGGTTTTGCAATCTGAATGTCTGTAGATTTAATTAGCAAAGAAAGATTATTTGTGTCTGCAGCACTGTGCTGCAGACTCCTTTTGGTCCAGTTCCCAAGCATCCTGTGACATGACCCACAGCTGTGACTGCTGCTAAAGAGACTAGAAAGTGCTCTGGCCAGCTCAGGTCCTCAGTCCTTGGAAGGCCACCCCCAAGAGTAACCTTGCTCCTTCTCATGGCAGAAAGGACAAGGGATGGCCCATTTCATCGAGGGCCAGAGTAGTGGGACTAAAGGATTGAGAGGTGACTGCATTCTTGTAGAGCTCACCCAGACTTCCCCACCCTTGCAAAAAATGTTGCTGTTCTCTGTGAACAGAGAAGAAGTCAGGGGCCTGCAAGCTTGCAGGCAAATTTGCAGATGTTTTCTACACAGCAGTCTTCAAGCAGAATCAGGAAGGAGGTTGTAGGTGAAGTCCCTTGCTCTAGGCTTTTAACAAACAGTCCTTACTGAGAAAACAGAGCTTTAGTAAAATCATCTCTCCAGCAGTACATAGCAAGAGTAAAGTATTCTCTGTCAGGAATTTACATGTACAGTCACCATTTTGAAGGAGTTATTCCTGGAATATTTTCATGAAACTTTTAGGAAAAACTTGGGAGGTTTGTGGTTTCTGCTTGAACTATAGTAGTTGCTGGGACCTGAATTTTCTATAGTGACTGCAAGATCTCTACTTTCCAAAACAAGATAAAAACATTCTGACCTCTGGAAAAGAAAGATTAAAAAGATCAAGTATCCCTGAACTGAATTTCCTTTTATTGAGAAAAACAGGCTCTTAAATTTGGAAGGCTACCGTGGATACCAAAATGTCTTGTTCTTTTCTCGCATCCTCTCTGTGATGAGCTGTTCTGAGCTCATGATGTGATGGGGGAGCATGGAAAAAACCTTAAGCTTTACTGTTCAGTTTTTGTTATGAAATTAATACAGCTCAGTGGTCTATGAATAACCTGTTCTAATACAAGATTTTTCTTCCTGACCTGAAAAATGAATGCAATGTAATGCTCTGAGTCAAAACACATATATGTTCATATAAACCCTTCTACCCATTCTTTTATTTCGGTTCATTAGGGTACCGGTCGTTCAGAACTGTGAAAGGTTTTTGATAATCAGGTTATCTGTCTCTGCACTCCCTGATCACTGTGAAGTGCTTTAAGGATTACTGACTTGCCTGCCTGTTTTTCTCCCCAGGCAGCTGTTGGCTCACAAAGCTGCTTTGCAGCACTTGTTTTCTTTTCCCAGAGAAGAATCTTTCATCTACAGGAAGAAAAAAAAATGCACAGCTCTTCAGTCATTAATATTGAAGAGTCTGAATTAAAAACAATTCCTAAAATCCTAATGGAAATATCTCCTGCCTAAGTGAAAATCTTATTAGAAGAGTCAGTCACCTGTAAAGCAAGTTTTTTTTAGAACGGTGGTTTTGCTTGAGGCTAATTATGTGTCCAATAACCAGTCATTTCATTTTATTGCAGAAGAATGCAAAGTGCCTGTTCAACTGCTGTTTCTGCTGGATTTGCTTCCAGGAAAGTTGCTTAAGATACTTTAACCAGGTATGGTCTGTCAGCTCTGTCCCTCAGCCCAGTCTGGGTGCTTTGGTTGGTGCCTGACCCTGAGAATAGCTAAAAAGCCACAGCCAGGGCATGTTGGCCACCTAAATTAAACAAACAAAAAAGCCTCCAAGTGTAGATGAAACCTGGAGTAAACAAATGGGGAAGACAAATATGCAAGGCAGTAGATTTTAGAAAATGTGTTAATACAGCTTGAGATAGTCAGCTTTCAGAGGGCCACTTGCTATCTCTGTAGGTAAGAAGACTTAACATTTTGTTGAGTTGTGCCAGACAGACTCCTCAAACACAGAGAGTCCAGGCAGGAGGAAGCAATGAAGAATTAGGAAACATACCTGGAGATGTGACATTAAACCACTTACAGTGTTTTCCACCGGGATTCCTGAATAAAGAAACGTAAATTCCTAGTGATTGCCGGGATCAGTGAATCTGAAATCTGTATACCAGTAAATCTGGAAATACAAACCATAATGACAGCAGTCTTGTTTAAAAGATGTTTTAATTGGAAATGGATGATTTCTGTCATACAGAAGTTTTACAGATACTTGACACCTCTTTTTATCTTCACAATTCTTTTCTCCAAATGTGTTTCAGATTTACATATATACTTGTAAATAGTTCGGTTTTTGTCTTTGTCATTGCATTGTTTTTATCTCTGGGGACTGTGATATTCTTAATGTGAAAGGGAATCATATGTTCATGCTGATTCCACCTTCTGACTGCTGAATTCTTCATTCTCATTGCTGAGGGTAGTAGTGGAGTAAACAAGACAATTCTGATAAAGAGTCTGACTTCTCTTAAGTAGGTGTATAAATTAAGTCTAATCTTGGACAGTTATGAAGAGAAAGTTTTCAGTTTAGTTCACCCTAGATTAAATAGGGCATTGAAATCTCTGAATTTTCCAGGCTTACATTTTCTAGGTAGGTCTTATAGTCAGTGACTTGGTGAGGAATATCAGAGTTCATTTTGCCTGCAGGCTTTCCATTTGTAGTGACCCTTTCCCCTTGGCTTGGCTTCCTGCCTTTCAAAGAGATATCCAGCATTCTAGTGTTTACTTTCTCCAGCTGTTGTCTGCTATGTGTTTGTTAAAAGAATTAATTACTGTAATGTTCTTCCTTTTGTTTCAGAAGGCTGTATTGTAGCTCTTGTTCCCTTAAAATATTTCCTGTTTCTAATCTATTGTTGGCAAATTTCTGTTTTTATATGAGTTGTGGTTTTTAATCTAGTGATCATAATACAGAGTTTGCTTTTCTTTTGTTTTTTGAATATCTTTTTAGCAAAGGTGATGGTAGTCCACATGTTCCAAATCCAGGGCAATTTGGGCAACAGAGAAGCAAAAAGCAAGAGCAGGCCACAAGATTTTAATGGAACTTTTATCTCTATGAAATTCAAACTTTGGTCTTGGGTTATTGCATCTCATAGAGTAATTCGTGGGTCTAATTATATTTTTATTTAATTTTTTTCCCTATAGCTAATCTGTTCAAGGCTATTTCTTAAGATTTTTTTTTTTTTACTATGATTGAAAGTCTTAGTCTTTGATTCTGTAAAATCTGTGGCCAAATGTAAAAAAGAAAAAAATAAGGAAAAGAATTCTGCAGTTTTAAGCAGCTTTGACATATTTCTTGATTAACAGAAGCAGTGAACTCTTAAGAGCTCCTACTGAGATTGATGGAAGCTGCTGGGACCAACCTAGAAATTTCCCACAGATGTTCAACACAGACTTGAGAGTAGGGCTTCGGAGGAAGGGGTTAAAAAATTGTACCTGTGTTTCTAACATTTTCTTAAAGAAGTATTCTTAAGTTCAGATTT
Source organism: Parus major (assembly GCF_001522545.3). Taxonomy (NCBI): domain Eukaryota; kingdom Metazoa; phylum Chordata; class Aves; order Passeriformes; family Paridae; genus Parus; species Parus major. The sequence continues at coordinate 13,915,177 of NC_031777.1, read as the reverse complement.
TGATTTTTTGTAACCTAAAATATGGAACAGCTGTTGTAAAAGTTGTTCCAAAGATCATTGTGTACAATAGCATTCCTTACCATTTGCTATTCTTTTGCTTTTTATTCTAGTATTATTTTCGCTATAATGAAAAGCATATAATTACCTGAAGCTCTAAAAAAAAAAAAAAAAAAAAAAAAAAAAAAAAAAAACGGAAGATCCAATCACTTCTGCACTATTTTCTTCAGCCTGTTGTTAAACTGCTTAGGTAATTGAAATTCTTTCTGTTCCTTCATTCACAAGTTTAATCAGGATTAAGCAGAGTACTTTTTTTTCCCTCTGAGAACTTGCAGATGAGAAACAGGTGCTGGAGGAAGTAACCCCAGTGATAGAATGCAAGCTTCTTTCTTCCTGTGCATAATCAACCAAGTGCTCTACTGTGTTATCTAAGAGTACTTTTCAGACTGCAGAACCATCCTGCACGTGGGGTTTAATACTCACTTTAATAGTTGCATGCATCCCTGAAGTGACTCATTCTCTGCTGGCTCAGTTAAGTTTTGCTGAGCTCTCCTGTAGATTAACTTGAACAGGCCAAAGAGTTACCCTGTCATCTTCCCATCATGACAGAGTGCTGTGCTGGATGATGGCAATTGTCATATTTGCAGGGGTGGTTGTTGGAGGAGGGGTAATGTAAACTCAGTGTCCTGTGCAGATTGCAATATGGACAATTACATTCAGCCTTCCTAAATTTCTATTGGATTTGCAACTGGATCCTCTGCTAAGCTGTGGTGTAGTGTTGCTATGTGCTGTTAAACAGTTCACTCCTTAAGCTGTTCCACTTCAGTCATGGGCAAAGTGATTCATGTGTGTGTATAATCCATTAGCAACAATTGTAAAGCACTCTGTGTTCTGTGGCTGAAAAGTGCTTTCTGAATATAAAGTCACTATCCTTACTTGACAGTTCTGTTTGCCAACACTTGTCCGAATAACCACAGATTTTTTATCTGGCTCTGATGGTTTCAGTATGTTCCAGATAAACATATCCAATCATCTCAAGTAAAATCTAGGAGACTGAATTTTTTTTCTGTAGAAAGAATATACTGGTTTTTAATGTGGTTTGGGAATTACAAGGTCTGTGTCTCTCCTGCTTTCTTAAGTTGTAATGGCAGTCTTTAGATACATTGAAGTGCTCACTTGTTCTCCCTTTACAGCCTTGTTGCAGCGACTTTTTTAAAACAATACAGCTGGATAGTTTGGCTTTTCTGTGTCTGCTTTGGGTCCATCTGTAGCCAGTTGGCAAAGTGACCCCTCCAAAGTGCAGTGCCTGGGTTTCCAAAACGGGTACTGAGCCAGGTGTGGTTTCTGTGTTCATCAGCATGGTTGCTGCAGTGTAACCTTCTGGGCTGTCAGTGAATTCAGCAGTGTGTGAGCACCATGTCCTAGGACAGAGGCCCTTCCCTGAGACTGAAAGCCAGCAATTTTCTAATGTAATAAACCAAAAGAAGGTCTGTCTAATGGCTGTATATCCATGGCAGTTAGTTGTCTCAAACTTTGGATGGAAGCCTATCAGGAGGTTTCAGGTGAATGCCTTGTGGAGAGTTCACCTAGATAAAACCAAAATTCATGCATGCTATTGTAAAGCACAGTTCTCTGCATGCCAAACACATTTTGCCTCATTCCGTCAAGTACTTCTTTTTCCTCCCAAAAACAATACTGCATTTTAATGTTATTGGCAAAACTGCTTCTAGATATAGAGCTAATTTTTCAATCCTCTTGAAAATACATGGATAAAATGTTCTTCTACTGTGAAATCATATTTTAAATATGTTTATTTTCGCTCTACAGACTTTATGCTTGTGATAATAAATAGGAAATAAAACTACTTAGGTCTTTACTTCTGTAGGATGAACCATGTAGGGAATAGAATTGAACAAAGCTGATTAACTCTTTGATACCTTTCTCTTCTTCCCTATCCCATTAAGAAGAAACAAAAGGGGGGAAAAAAGAGAGGGAAAGAGAAAATAAAACACATTTAAGCAAGTGACTGCTAATTCTGTACTTTTAAGCAGAGAAATTTATGAACAACTCTCTGGAAATCTTCAGTTTGATTTATATCAGAAATCCCAAATAAGAGTATTTTCTCACTAAGTGCAGAAGCACTGAAAGCAACCCAAGGAACAATGTAATCATGATGCAATGGGCACATGAAACAGGACTCTTTTGATCCAACCCTGTCATAGAAATGGAGCCCACGTGTAACACTGTGATGCAGCAGGAGAGGACACCTAACTACCTCCAAGGAGAAAGTTGTGTTGGTCCTACCCACTGGATGATAGCCATGGAGGGAGTAGAAGACAGGGAGAGCAGGAAGCAAGGGAACTTGAAAATTTTCTCCAGTAAGTCCAGACAGAAAATATAAGGTGGAGTGGAAATAAATGAAAGTTGTGCTTTTTAGACTGCTTGGGAACATTCAGGAGGTTATTGAAGGTTTCTTACAGATTGTATTTAACCTAGGAACAAAAAATAAAATAAAAAAAAAAATTCTGTAAAAAACAATCAATAAGCTGTGAGCTTATTGATTAGAAGTGGAGGAGGAGAATATTCTCCATGTGTTTGTGAGCCACAGGACAATAGCCTTTTTTTAACAAGGCTGCAGGAAGCACAGAGTCAGTCCTGGAAGCTATGAGATGAAACACTTGCACTGAAAGGAGGGGGATAAATGTCGTAGTACAAGTTGCTGGTTATGTCCTCAGACTTATCTCACTGTGGGGAATGGAATATCCTCTGAGAAATGAAGGGTAAGAGCAAGCCCATTAGCCATCTATGAGACAGCAGGGAGGAGTAAAAGGCAGACAGGATCAGCAGAAAAATGAGTAGATGTAAATTGTTCATGAATAAATGTTACCTGTAAGCTGGAAGAAGGTTCCTAAGGACCAGAAGGACAACTGTCTGGAGCAGCTCCAAATGTAGGGCCAGGGAGAGGGGAAGTCCCAAGTGTTTTAAAGAGGGAGTTTTCCACTTAAGAGAAGATTGGTATGATATTCTAATCTGAAATAGACACTGGAGTGGTTGAGAGTCCCTTCCAGTTTTGTATGTCCTCATCTCTTCAGTGAGGCCTCACAAGGCCCATCTTGCTCTCATTTTCCACCATCTGAGAGTATTGATACAACTCTATCACCAGATCACTAACTGCTGCACAGCAGCCACACTCATTGCCTCTTGCTACCACTGGATTTTGTTTTCTGAGGGGCTTCCACTGGCATCAGTGACACTTGCAGGCTAAGACACTTCAAGGTCCAGCCTGAGCTGCACTGCACTGTGCTGGGGGTGGCTGCCCAGGGCAGCCCCCAAGAGAGTTGGCAGCAATAAGATCAGATCAGGCTGAAAATACAAGCAGAGCAGAAAAAGCTGAAATGAGATGAGAGACCAGCATGTCTCTTTCTTCCTTTTTAAGAAGATTTTGTTGCTATAGCAATTTTGTCTTCCCCAAGCTCATTTTATAAAAGCTAGCCCTAGAATGGAGAACTGAATTCAGCTGTTACACAAAGTAGCAATTATTCTCAACAATTGGGGAACTTACAGCCTGGATCTGAGCCACAGCGCCTTTCTCATGAAACTACCAAGTCACTTTTTCCAAGACCTTTGACATCCTGTGTTGTGAGGCACAGAAGGATATATTCTTTAAATAGGTTTTTTTTGCATACTGTGGTATTTGGAAATATGTAAACATTCCCATTCCCTATTTATTCATCCTGACACTGAGAAATCAGTGTCTGGTTCCCAGGCCCCAAGCCAGAACAGGCTTGTGTTCTTCAGAGAGGTGGCGATATGAGATCAACTCGCTGGTGCAAGGATGAATGCTGATTCCTAACCCACTGTCTCCCATGCTTTCTGACCAACCTATGCTATCAATGCCATCATTACTTGCTTGTCACCAGAGCAGAAACTACCATTGTAAAAGATCAATTCATTGGGCAAAGATAAAAATATAAGACCTATAATGTGTATATAAGGACTTTATATACTGAATCTCTTTCTAGCTCGGTATCCTATCTTCAGCAGACTGTGGGTAAAGACTAAGGTAGATTAAAAGGATATTTCCCTGCCTCTGTGCTGTTTCTGAATCTATTTTCAACCTAGGGACTTCTTGAGCTGTGTGTTTTCTGCGTGTTTAATAACTCTCAGCTTCCTTTTCTTCCCTCAGATTCCTTTTCCCTGAAATTCCCCATCCCTGTTGAGCTATGTGAACTTTTAGCAGTTAACGCATCCTTTTCCCAGCAGTTCACAGTTTACAGATTTATGGTGAGAATACCATCTGGTTTCAAATTTGGCTCCTACTACTTCATACTGTCCTGCTTCTGCCTGGTCTTTGTTCTGGAAGGAATGGTGAGCCATCTAACCCTACACAGCCTCTCTGCATTTCTCATGAGTCGACAGCCTTCTTGCTGCATCCTCCTCCAGTCATGTCTTTTCCAGACAGAAGAACCTCACGTTCCCCAGACAGAAGACATTCCATATCTTTTGCATCATTCCTGCTGCCCTTCTCTCATTTTCAAGTCCACTAAAACTTTTGTACAAGGAAAAATATATTCTGTAGAAACACACATTTAAATAACCTGTTTCTAAATGTTAGCAGGTACTTAACTGACCATGATCTACCATTGTAGCCTTCACAACCATCTTTAATTAGAAAGGCTTTGGATTATTGCACATATCCTGCAATTTTAAACTTAATGGGATATCTAAGCTTTTTAGTCCAAAGTCCAAAATTATTTGCAGATATAGGTAATAACTTGTGTGTGATAGGTGTTCCTTGATGAGTAGGAATGAAAAAATCACTTGAGCTCATTTCTGTGCAATGCTGAGTTTTGTGGAAATGTACGTTAGCTTAAATGTTGGATGTGTTTTGTTAGTGGGAGCATAGATTTCTATGTGTATGGATGGGATCAAGGCATGGGGCCTGTATGAGAAACTTGAGAATTATGAGGCAAGTGTATGGAATAGGATTCTAGGCTGAACAAGAAACCCTTCAAATATTTTATTTTTTCCTCAGAAATGTGATTTTACTAAAAGATAGAGGTAACTTGGCTAAGTCTTCCAGTTGTGCTGCTAATATTCTTGCTTCACAGATGTCTGACTAGTTTTGCAGCCCTCAGCAGTTCATTAATTTCTGTCTCTCTCTTATTCATTCTAGAATGTTAGTTTATTACCTGGCTGCCGTTGTTTCTTGAGTATTATCATTAGTCATATCATAATACTTGCATGATTTCTTTAAGTTGTAACTGCTATAAATGCCATTTTTATCTGCTGGTTGTAACACAACAAATGCCTGTTCAGGTAGTGTACTGTCTCCAGCGTCATTTTCAGTCTTTCCAAGATAACCTTTCTAGTTAATAAATATCAGAAATTCTTTTCATTGCACATTCTTTGAATACCAAAGTGGCTACTTCAAGAGTGCAAACAAATGAGTATTTATTTTAAGTTTGGAAACAATGTTTGTACAAGTTCACGTGCTTTTTCAACATTCTTTTTAATTTTTAAATGACATTTTTTTGCGATTTATAATGAATACAGAATCTCTGTTTAATTTATTGGCAAAATTTATACTGACCTCACCAGATCAGGATCTGCCTTGTGAATTTAGTTCTCAAGGGACAAAAACAAATTTAGAAAACCCTTTTCTACTCTGTTTCTCAGTTTCAGTCTGTTCAATAGAAATGATGAAACAGACTGAACTCACAGCTCATAATAAAGAGAAATGTGTCCATGTCAGAAATATGCAGTGACAGCTACAGATGGAAGACAGAGGGAGTGTGTGATGTGAGGCCACCTCCCCTCTGCCTGTGCCCTGGGCCAGCAGGGCTGGCACTGGCAGCTCTCCTGCCGCCGCATCCTGGGATGTTCCAGTGTGACAGCATCCTGCCAGGAAGGGAACAGCATCAGGATAAATGAAAGCTAGCACAGAAAGCATTTTTTCCTATTTAGGAATGGAGTGAACTTGCTTGTTTAAACGTATTTTTATGCTAATACTCTTCGTGTTTCTGCAGAGTTCATTGGGGTCTCTGATGTTTTCATAGTGTAGGCAATAAATCTACGGTCTTTATTTATACTTTTTCCATCTATGGGTGCATTTGCTAATATGTAAGTACAGTATTTACAGTATGTCACTTTTTTTTTCTTTACTATCAGAGGAAAAATAGCTATTTTTCATATAAATAATATCCACAATAAAGAAGTGAAAAGTCTTTGATTGCATTTAATCTCTCTCTTTCTCTCTTTCTCTCTTTCTCTCTTTCTCTCTTTCTCTCTTTCTCTCTTTCTCTCTTTCTCTCTTTCTCTCTTTCTCTCTTTCTCTCTTTCT
>NC_031777.1:13842166-13908592 GCF_001522545.3 Parus major | reverse complement strand
TTTCTCTCTTTCTCTCTTTCTCTCTTTCTGTCTCTCTGTCTCTCTGTCTCTCTGTCTCTCTGTCTCTCTGTCTCTCTGTCTCTCTGTCTCTCTGTCTCTTTCTGTCTCTTTCTTTTTCTCTCTCTCTTTTTTCACTGTCATACAATGTTACAGTTTTGCTATGCTTCAGAAATTGCTCAGAGGTAAAACCGAACTCTATAGAAATAGATTTTCTTTGCTTCAGATGTCTGAAATTAATGTGTATTTTGAATTGTAAGTAAAAAAAATCAGATTTTTGAACAGGAAGGGTTTTCAGTAGGCCATTATAATTCACTTTCAGCAAACCCCTTATGGGGTGATTTTTTTCACTTCCAGGTAAAACAGAAAGCAATGTAAGCATTGTAAGCATACATGTTTGGATTTATAAATTCCTTCAGAAGAGTAATCCCTTGCACACTGTAGTTCTTACTGACCATATCAGATGTGACTAAAGTTTTTGTGGCATAATTTGCCTTCTAATATTTTGGGTAAAGGGAAACTACTTAAAAGAATTGCTGGTAAAGCCCAGCATATGTTTCATGTATCATGAGTGTTGCTTTTTTCAGCTGATATTTTGGACATAGTTTCAAAACCTTGTTGAGGAGTTACATAAATGGGACATATATGTTAATTTATGCAAAAATAATCAGATCCATGAAGGGGAATATTCTGTCTTCGCCACCTGTCCAAGTAAGCTTCAACAAAGTGATATAATGTAAAATTCTCAATACACTGAAAAACTGGGAGTGCCCCAATTATTTGTTGTTCAGAGTGGGGTAGGGCACATGACCTTACAGTCAGTCTGGTCCAGGATCCTTCATGAAAAGATTTAATAGCTATGACTATAAGCTTGAATTTCACTAAAGTGTTTGAAAGAGCCATGTATAAAAGCTTTCTAATCATCAGCCTTTAATGACCCAGTAAATACATAACTTCATTTTTCCACTTACATAGTTTGCCAGCAGTGTTGGAGATAGATAGCCAGTATGTTTGGATAGTGTGATTCCAGGTGTTTTCTGGTAATTGTGTCATATTCTTTCCCAAATTTTGGGGTAGAGAACTTCGGTGTTTTAAAATAAACTGGATAAATGTGGCTTCAGGAATTTATTTGGTCACTATTCTAATGTTTGCTAATGGTGGAAATTATGTAGAGTAACTCTTTGAATTTAGAAGCATGGCTATTATAGTAATTTAAAATAAAATCGCCATATTATGCAAAATAACTCTTTATATTCATAAAGTCAGCAATTCCAAATAGTGCTTAAGACTTTGCATTTTGCTGAAGTGAAATCTAGATTATGAGTCTTTCCTCTTTCACTGCATTATTATCTTATGTCATTTCAGCATGCATACACAACTACAGCCATAAATGGGACAAATTTTTGTACATCAGCAAAGGATGCTGTTTGTATTTTGGCAAGGAATTCTGCTAAACTTACATCCATTAACTGTTTTGGAGATTTTCTCCTATTTTTAGGAAAGGTAAGAGTAAATAAAAATAATTGTTCTGTAAAAATGAAATGAAAAATCAAGTTTGATTATAGTTTCATATACCTAAAGTAAATAAAGTTTATCTTCATTAAATTCGGTGTTGTTAATGTTATAAAATAAGCTTAGGAGAGAAGAATATTTGAGGAATTTAACTTTGCAGAGTTACTTAGTTGTATGATAGCAGTGTCCTTGGAGCCACTCTGGCTGTTCCAATTGCATCAAGTCTTTGGTAAATACATGGCAAAAGGTTTCCTCTGCCCTATGGAATTTACACATGGAATTGAACACAAAGTGTCACAACTCTGTGATGCTGGAAACTGCTTAGCTATCTCCCAGATGAGATGTGCTCTTAAAATACTGGCTGTAATGTATTTGCCACAGGGTTTGGGGGGATTGGTTTTTTTATGAGAAATATTTCTACATGATTAATGAGGCTGCATTTCTCTCTCACTGCCCTTTACAGGTGTTTGTTGTATGCTTTACTGTTTTTGGAGGATTGATGGCATTTAACTACAACCGGGAGTTGCAAGCTTGGGTAGTTCCTCTGTTGCTGGTTGGATTTTTTGCCTACCTGATGTCCCACAGCTTTCTGTCTGTGTTTGAAGTGACAGCAGATGCCATGTTCCTTTGCTTTGCTATTGATATGGAAACAAATGATGGAACTGCAGAGAAGCCATACTTTGTGGATCAGGAGTTGCTGGTAAACCCCACTGATTAGAACAGACATTTGTGGCATTCTAAGCTTTTAAGCACTTTTTCTTTCCCCAACCCACAACTCATGTTATTTCCTTTCCAACACCTTAGAACAGGATGGACTCAGCAGTACAAGTGCATTAATTTGTAAACTGAAGTAGATGGTTCCCTCTGACTCCTGTGTGCTAGCTACGACCTGCTGCATTCTTTTAGATCATGTTAAGTTCTGCTGATTATTTAGGCCTAATTAGATATAGCTTCAATTTATTGTTGGTAATTAAAAGATACAAATAAATAGATGAGCTAGCTGCAGAAATTGATCCATGGGGTGCCCTAAGATTAATGCTTATATTTCTTGTGACTCACTGTACACTGATGAAAAAAATAAACAAGTAGCAGGTCAGGGATCCATTCCCCATCCTATAGATGCTGTAGTTCTGAACAAATTTCATGCAAATCTGAATTGCTCTGCTTCATACCTTTACAGACTCTTTTGCCAAAACACTGTCTTCTGTCTCTTGATTAAACTCTTCTTCCTCTGGACAAGTTGTTCTGTATCTTTACCCTGGTAATTACTGTGTTGTATTACCTTCAGTACTTAGCTAATAGTGATGTAGTTCTGTAACTGAAGTCTTTGAATATATGTGTCATCCCTTTCTAATTAAGAGAATACCTGAGGATGAAGATTTTTTTTTCCTTTTGTGCTATTTTTGACACTTCTGTCTTTTCCCTTACAAACTCCACAACAGAGAAAATCTTAGTGATCCATGAAAATGAATAACCAGCAGCCAGAGTAGCTCATATGACACCAATGTTCTGGATGGATTTCTTCAGGACAATGTCAGAACTGTTCTGGAGTTTTGGTTTTTATTTATTTTTTTAATGCTTCTGTTAGAGTTTCTGTAATATTCATAGAATTTTGTTGAGAACAATAACAGCAGCACAACAAAAAGGCAGCCTAAAGATAGGCTTAACCCTTTGTACAGAAGAAAGCAGATATGTATTCTTTGGCTTTGGTTCAGAATAGTACTTAAGCACATTGCCTGGCTAGGAATATGAAACCGAATGGAAAACTCTGAAGCCTTGACCTCTGTTCTTCCCTCTCTGTTTTGCCAAATTCTAAAGCACTTCTTAAGCCAATTTTCCTTCATGAAACAGAGGCTCTCCTTTCTCCGCTTCCAAACTTTGTGGTAGTTTCTCTTTAACTCTGGTCTTAATTCTGTGTAATTAGCCATGCCCTAGAGCTGTGGGTGAAAAGAGGATTTCCCACAGGGACAAAGGAGTCTTCCAAGCAGGACAGGCTCTGTACCCTTCTATGGAAAAACTGTGGGCAGCACATCCAAACTCCTCCTCATTGTATGATCAAGAGAAGTTTGCTAACACAGACAAGAATTTGGAGTTTCCCAACACATGAAGGCATTTGACTTGTCTGTGTTACAGTCAGGTTACAAACATCCCGGGGGTGGAAGGGAGGCTTTGTGGCCCTCAGGACAATATGCAGCAGTGGGTGGAGAGCCGGGGGAGGGATTTCATACAGCCAGAATCTTCATTCCTGCAGTAGGAGATGTAACAGAGGTTTTTGATTCATCCTTCTCAGCTGCATTCATCACTTTTGCTGCCTCTGCAGTCCCTCCCAGTATCACTCAATGTCATCCAGCCAGGAATCAGCTACAGTTTCTTAGCCCTGAGCTAATTATCTTCCTGTACCAGGTAATTTTATTAGCATAATGGTTTCCTTTCACAAACGATCTCACCCTGGTTTTTGCTTGTAGACCTTTGTGAGTCAGAGTAACAAGTTAACAGAAGGGCGAGAACACAGAAACACAAGACCATTCCAGGATAATGAAGATGGGACAGAGCTCCAGCCTATGGTGAGACAGGAGCATGGGATATGTATTTACCTGCCAGCTAATGTGTTTGCCTTTATGTTCCAAGAAGGGATGGAGGTCATCACATATCTCCTGACATCTCACAGCAACCTACATGCTGTATCCAGTACCCTGTTTTCCTCTTCTATTGCTTTCCCTCCTCAGGAAACCCTCTGCTACTGCAAAATGGATGGACCAAATAATTCCTCTCTTTTTTCTTCACATTCCCCATTGTGTCCAGCAGAAGCAGAGGATGTTTGGATAGTGCCAAGGGGGTGGGGGATAAATAATATTCAGATAGTCTTTCATGTGCCTGCTGTATCAAAGTCAGAAGAATGGTAGGCTGCTTAACTTCAGAACTGCTGAAGATCCAGACCTGTAAGACAGAGCTAAGAGAAGTTTCCTCTCCCCCTAACCCCCCTTTGTTTCCTTATTTTAGTTTTTCCTTTTCTTTTTCTTTTCTTTTTATTTTCTGCTTTTTTTCCCCTCTCCTTTCTTTTCCTTTCATTCCCTTTCTTTCCCTTTCTTTCCCTTTCCTTTCTTTTCCTTTCTTATCAATACATATATTTATTTACTCTGTTTAATGATGGAGTAACAAAGCTGAGGTGCCAGAAGGGAGTGTTTCCCCACGCCCAGGCTTGGGAAAGTCCTCAGAGTCAACTGACATCTGAAAAAATACTGCAAATTGCCCAACCTGAGAAGCTGCCCCAGCAAGTTCAGAATCAGGACTGATTTTCCCCAAGCATTGTGGGGTCCAGGCTAGGGCTGCTACAGAAAGATTCTGCAGGAACCGCTCCTCTGGCACCCATACTTGCTGGGCACTGCTGCAAGTCCTCTGTTGTCACAGCTACTTGCACAAGTGTAACAGATGTTGGTGATTTTTCTTGATCTGCTTTCAAAAGGTACCAGGCTCTAGCAAGCTCTCACACAATCCTGTGGGCATTCTGCTACAGGCAGAGCACTCCTCCAGTTTATTACTAAGTGAGGGATAGTTGTACTAAATTATTTTATTGTTTGCATCTGTTGTTGCATTCTTTGGTATTTTTTTGTCAAGTACAGATACCAGAGGTTGGGTGGGCATTATTCCCTGCAAGAAGATTGTGGATTTGAGATATCAAAGAACCTTAATTGCTTTCCCAGTTTACCCTTATGACATCTAAATGCAGAAACAGAAACAGTGCTACACATTTGACTCCTTTTTTCTCTCTTTGTAGACATGAATGTGAAGAACACCAGGAAGTGTGGAAGCAGAGCAGCAATAGCAAAAATGGTCATATCAATAAAGATTACCAATACCCCAGGACAAAGTATTGGTTCTGTAAATCTGTTGTATCTTCTGCACTGGTAAAATAACACACAGTCTGTTTGTATGAATAAAATATTTTGTATGTCATCACATCTGATTTCTATTCCTACACTTGTTATTATTGTCAGAAAGTTGATAATAAACTCACTGTTTGTAAATTTCTTTGTTGTCAGACTAAATCAGTAAGTCAGAAAGGTCATGGACCTAACATGATTTTCCCATGCTTCTCTGGGAATGCTGTGCCAGTCATCCCTAGAAGAGTAAATGCAAAAACATTTGTAGAGGAGGCGCTCTGAGATGACTGTTCTGATTTATTCTGCATATCTGAACAGCAAATTAAGGAACAGACTGAGCTCACTGATGGAAATTATCCTTGATAGAAATTCTCTGTAGTCAAGATAATTAGCAGTTATGAAGTAGGTGTCTTTATTTTAATAATACTCTTTTGGGAATGTTTTTTACAAGTTCATATCATTAACTGTCCATCTCCTCTCCAAAGGGCAGATGAGAAATAGCCCTCCCTCCCTCCCTCTTGACAAAGTAGCAGATGACAGAGACTAAATAACAGGATAGACATGAGATAAAAATGTTATAAATAATACCTTATAGAAATGTTAGCTGTAACATGGGTATGAAATAAATAATGGAGGAAATGGAGCAACTGTCAGGGCTCTAGTCAGAAGAGAAATGTATATGAAGACACTTTTCAAAAAAAATTAACTTAGCAACAGTCTGCCAGCACTTTCTTGTGAGCAATTTTAAAGCTTGTTTAAACTTTGTACCTGGAACCTTACAGTAATACACTTCACAGACTCCACCTTGTTCTGAGTATGGAGTAGTTTTTTATTTTACTCAGTGGCGCATTTTATTCTTCATTCAAAAGCTCTTTTAAATTTTATTTGAGGAGAGGTTTTTCGTGGGAAAATGATGCCAACCGGGGATTTCAGTAAAGTATCAATATAGGAAGTGAGACATCACTGCAGGTAAGTGACTCAGAACTGTCTTAATGGATTGATAAACTCTTGATTAGTCACAGCTTGGAAATTATGTACAGAAGAGCTCATTGATGCCTGAATAAGAAATCTGTTTCATTTAAATACTGTCTGGTCTCCTGCTGTTCAAAGGAGATTAGTTATGTTGAAATACTAAGAAATACTTGCTTTTTATCTACCATTTAATTAATTTCAGTCTACTTTAATATGAACCACTTCAGGAAGTTGTGGAATATAGGATAAATAATGGAAAAGAGAAAGAAATAGATTAAATACTTTCTGCCTGGTAGGTGAAGCTGATAATGTAGTGTCTGTGACTCACCACCTCTCCTTATTTAAATCTGTACCCTTGGATACTTCTTGTGCTCAGCTTGTGGATGCTGTGGGAACTTCTGAAAAGTCCTGAGTAAGCAATAGCTCTCTAACCCTGAGCAAGCGTGCAGATATGGTACTTACAAAGGCAAAAAACTTTTAGTCTGCCATGGGTTTGCCAAGATTGCTTTCAAGAAGCAGTGTTTTCACAATGTAAACACGATATTTACCAATTCACAGAGCATAAGAGGTTTGCTTTGAAGCTAAGAAATACCCCAGTTCTTTTTACACATTTGGGTTTGGGGTTTTTTTTCCTGTTTGTATTTGATACTCACTGCAAATTTTGGCCTTTGACTCAGGAACTCTGGTGGAAAAAAGGGAGGGAAATTTTTTATCTAAGTATGTCCTTGTATTCAGATAACCTCTCGATGACCTTCAGATGTCCCTTCCAATCTCAACAAGTCTGTGGTTCTGCTCATTGCAATTATGATACAGTGTCATTGCATTCACAGCAGCTCCAGAGTGGAGAAAGGACTCATGCACTTCCTACAAATTCTGGGTTAATTTTTAAAGAAGGAAGGTACTGAAAAATGCCAGTTAAGCTGTATTTGAGTGTGTTCTGTTTAAGGAATACTGTATTGTCATTAATCCAGAAATTACATTATAAAATAAGTTTTGAGAACTGTGCGTATTTTTAGATAAGACTTCCAAATATATAGCTTTTAATTAAATTTGTACAGAAAGTATAACTTTATAGCTTTCAGTTACAACTCAAGACCTCCCAATCTTACGTACATTGTGCTAGCAATTGTGTGAACAACCTCCAGCTGTAGCATTCCTGTGTGGCAGGAGCCTTCACCTGAGTTAGAGGGATAAGGCTCTGCTACAGAAGCTGATGCTATTTAGTGCTTGTTTCTCAGGGCTGTAGTCAGGCAGCTGTGAAGGAGGCTGTATGTAGGCACAGCTCTTGGGAATAGAGCTTCTGATTCTGAGGGTGGGCTAAACCACCTCCAGTAATTTGAGGTCTGCCCTGCAATGCACCCCAGAAAGTGTGCACTCATCTTTCCTGCAGCTATGGAAGATTAGATTCAGTAGAATGAAAGATACTTTTAAAATTATATTCCTTAAAAATAGGAGACAGGGACTACTGGTGTCTGCTAGAACTTTTTCAACCAGAAAATGGCTAAGTATTGCAGCCTGTTGTTTAAGCTTGATTTTAGTCTTGCTTGGTGTCTCCTTCAAACTCTCAATTCAGTGGTGATTCTGCTGGATCTCTCTGGATGAAAGAAAACATGCATACTGACAAGAGCTTGTGTGTTTGTTTCTTCTGTTCAAGTACATAATAAGGGTGTGCAAGTAGTTTAAGGACTAAGTTTTAGATTCAAAAGGAAGGAGGGCATGGCCAGGCTTTCAAAAAGAGATTGCTTTCACCCAAACTATAAAAACAACAGACTTTGCTGTTGATTGTAGAACTGCTTTTTAGCATTCAATACAACACTTCTGAATAATTAAATACTATTATTTTGAAGGAGGAGAAATAGTATCATTCAGGAAGAGCAGGTCTTAACAGATCTGTTGCTAATAATTCTCTTGCCTCAGATGTAGGGCTTGGACCAGTGACCTCTAGAGAGCCTTTCTAATTTAAATTCTGTAAAATAAATAAGCTTAAGACTTACACAACAAATAGGTCAGCTGAAAGTCAGATGACCACATCATGTTCAAAGATGATAGAAACTAAGCGAACACACACAATTTCCAGTCTCAAGGGAAAAAATCCTTCATAAACCCAGAACTTGCAAATGTAAAACATTTCATATGTGAATGTAGTAAGTTTAAACTGCAATGAACGCTTTTAAGACAACCTTGAATTATTTTACAGAAGTTAGAAACTGCAACATTGGCCCCAACATTGACAAGCTCTTTTTTCTCCTTTTAAAAACAGTGTAGGTAAGTTAGTGTAGCTTCTCTGCACTCCACAGTGAGGAAGAAAGCATCCTCCATTTAGGAATAAAGTTCTGCTATTAGTAACTGAGTACCTGGGATTACAGGCCAGTGGAAAAAAAAAGATTGTGTATCTCATTACATAATCTAAAGCAAGGGTGTTTTGAGTTCTCCAAGTGATGGTATAAAGGCAACAGGCTGAAACAGAGGCAGCAATAAATATGTGCAATCCTTGTTTGCCTTGAGAAAATGGCAGGGATTTAGTGAACAGCTAAGGATCTCTGGTCATAACCTCAGAGTCATGAAGAGGGGAAGTGAATGTGGCTGTGAAGGACCTACATTCCTCTCCCATTAAGTCAGTGTCACTCATTCCTGAGAGATTTTTACAAGATTGTTAGATTAAATCCCATGGAAAAGAATGAACCCAAACTGCAACAGACGGGAGTTCTACACTACCCTTAACACAGGCAAAGGTGATGCTTATCTGGGAATAATTCTTGTGGCATCTAATCTTTAAGACTGGTAGCATAACAAATGAGACAAGATCATCTACGTACCTTTAAGAAAAAAATATTTATTTATAAAAATACAATGGGATCAGTTTGAGAAGTGTGGCAATAAATACAGTTCAAGGAAGAAAAAAGCATTTCTACATGGATATATTATGGCACAATAAAAGGTAAATGCACCATCAATCATGGAACTTCTGTTGGCTCAAGACTTTGTACAAGCTCCCTTTTTAGTAAGACAACTATTTCTAAGTTTGGTCAGTGTTGATAATGGAATGAATACACAATCACAAATGCACAATTATGTCTAATGCAAGACTTACCATTAGCAAACAATACCTTAAAAAATAGCAATGATATTAAATCACTAATGAGATATTTTAACTTTAATTGCCGAAGACCACATGTAACTTTAAGCATGAGATTCTTTTATCTCCTCTGGAGAAAAGCTGTAAATATGTAAAATGAAGGCTTAACTCGGTATGTAAAACCTACTTAAGTAGAGATTGTGAGAATGCATAGCTCCTTACGAAACAACCTGGCTGTATGAGAGCACTCCCCCTTTCACAGTATTCCTTTTACTTCATATGCAGTTATTGTTTATGCTGTAGACTACAACTGTTACAGCACTAAAGGCAACTAGACAGGGAAAGGGCAGAGAAAGGAGAAAGGAATGTATGTAAGGCAGTATTTCTTTAGGTACATTAAGTGTAGTGTGTAGGAAAGACAGGTAACAATTCCACAAGGCTAGTTTCGTTCTTACTGAATAAAATAATGGACTAATACTGAACTTTCGATGCAAAGCTAGTAATCAATGCCCTGGTCACTGTACTGACCATGGTAATCTCTTTGATAGTCATCTTGGTACTCTCCGTGATAGTCATCCGGGTATTCTGCCTGATAATCGCTATCGCTGATTTCTGACCCGTTAGTTCCTGTTCCTTGGCTGCCGTTATGAATGACAGGTTCTGTGGGTGCAGCGCAGTACTTGGGGTCATACACTTGCCGTCCAAGCCCATACACACTCATTCCCTTCTGTGAAGCTACTTTGTTTGTACCCATTTGTAATGAAATAGTTGAGTTATCCACAGGTTGTAATATGTGCTTCTGGTCGTAGATGTCTCTTCTGGTACCTGGTGCCAGCATACCAGCCTAATGAAACAGGATTGTAGAGGTTCAGTAAGAAGGTCAAGAGTTGTGATTCCTAGATTTATGATATCATACTAGAATGCCTCACTGAAAGTGCTCATAAGTAGGAATTCAAGTATAACGAAACACAGCACAGTAACAAGCGCCCACCTGTAGGTAAGTCACAGAAGAAAGTCCTTGCAGAAAGGTACAGTTTATGTTCCTCTTTGGAAAGAGCATGCTAAGTATTCTGACTAAGGTAGTGCCAGTAAGCAATTTCTTTTTTGCCTCTGTCTAGTTAATACTTAAAATGAAGTTACTGTTTTCTCCTGCTATAACACTGCCAGCAGGAAATTCTAGAAGCACCGGGACATTTTTATGCCTTAAGACACCCAGTACAGAGCACAGTGGTTACACTAAGAGATTCAAGTTCCTCAATTACTGCTTAAGAGCTCAGCTGAACCGTACCCACCCACTGCTGCCTGTTAGACTCTGCTCCTGGGCACCACTCCAGCCTCTCCTGTCCCACCAGGCTGAGAGCTGTGTCCATCCTGCACATAACACACAGTCCTGCTTACCTGACTGGCACCTTTGTTAGTGCCCATCTGTAGGCTAATTGTTGTCTGGTCAAATGGCTTGTCAGTTTGCATTTTTGGATCATAGAGGTGTCTTCTAGTTCCATAAGCAGTCATGCCTGCCTGACTGGCACACTTGTTGGTGCCCATCTTTATTGGGGGAAGAGGTAGACAGAAAAAACTATTTTTATTTGTACATTAAGTGTATTCTAAAGAAAAAAATGTGGTTGGTAACTGTGATGGCTGACACAAAAAAAAGTAATTTCATTGCTTGTTTTCCTCATATAGATTGACCACTGTAATAAATTACCCCTTCTCCTTACTGAGTTTCAAAAGTAAAAATAAAGGCAACTGTCATCCTAAGGCATTTCAGTGACTGTCATTTGCACAACCTCACTGCAACTGGAATGGATGTATGTCTCAAAATGTCAAAAGAAACTTTTACCTTGGACAGTAATGATTAATTTATACTGCCACAATTTCTCTACCACAGGAATTTTAAGATTTTACTTTGGCTTTTATGATTACTAAGGAAAGAGGAGAGGAAAAAAAGTTTCTACCATACAAAGAACTTTAGCTATCCAAAGACTCCTACTTTAAAACCACTTTAAAAGACAGAAATGATGTTGCTAATATTAGCTGCTCCTTTTCTCCTTATCACTCTTACAGCAGATTTAAAACAAACAAACCGACCTTCCAGGCAGTGACTTGAGCTTATAAAGCCAATCAACTGCTTACAAGAATTAAAAGCTCATTCCTCCTTCCAGGATAAGAATATATTGTTATTCTGCACCTGGTTTAAACATGTATCAGTTAATCAAAGCAAGAAAGTTGTTCTCAACAGTAACAAATTAACTTGAAAATTTGAATTTCATACTTACCTGCAGGCCAATTACACTTTGACCAGCTTTTAGTTTTCCTGCATCAAAACTCCGTGCTTGTTTCTCTGCATATTTGACACCAATATCAATTGTAGTATGAAAACCTTTAGTTTTTGCCTATTTAGGGAGAGGGAAAATAGAATATTCAGTGTTTGAAGTGTATTTTCAGTCTCCACACCCTAAGCCTGGGCTCTCAAACGAAGCAGGTCTATCTCCATGAGACCTTGTGTCAGGGCTGAGAAGGTACCAGTTCCCCTCACCATTTGAAGGTGGCATTCCAAAGCCACCCGAGTCACAAGGATATTCTGCAGGGATTAGAGTTCTCCTGTGAGCCTCCCCTGTTCTGTGTATGCACATGGAAGCAGTCAGGAGCCCTCACTCTGAGCTCTAAGTCTTCCCTGGGGCACAAGGGAGCACACAGCCCTCTGAAGTGTAACCTCTGCAGTATCTCAGAGCCTCCGTACTCTGTCCTCTCCTGACAGGCTGGATGCTGTCTTCTGTATTTCCATGGGTTGTAAGGGTGCATCTGAACTGGCATGTGGATTTGGGCCAACTCCAGGGGTACAAATACTTACCAGACCTGCCAGTGCCACTAGAGTAGTCTGTACTTGAGTCATATTTCCATTTTCAAAAAGATCATTTGCTTCAAAAATATCATGTGGCTTCATGCCGTAGACTTGGATGGCTTTGATAAAATTCCCAATGTTCTCCAGCTAAACAGGAACAAAAAAGCCAGTTTTCTACACAGTGCTTGGAATCAGAAATAAAGTCATTTTAAAGCCTTCTGGTGTTGCTTGGTTTGTTTGCTTGTTTTACTCAAGTCCTTTGCTTTGTGCAAATTGGACAGAAGAGTTGGCATGGTTAAGAGTGACTGGTGGAAGGTCTGGGATCATTTTTTTGTTAGTTTTAATGCTGACTTCAGAAATCAGACTAAGAAGTTATCCAGCCTGGCATCCCTCCATCAGTGAGTACCATATACTTTGTTAGAGTGGGCTTTGATAAGAAAACTTGTCTCAACTGTCTGTCCCTTCCAAGAGAAATTCTAACCTAAAACCTGCTTCAAAATTGGAAAATGTGACATAGTATCCATGCTACTGGACTTCAGGAACTGATAATTTTGAATAAAATAAAACCATAACTATGTGGATGGGAACCTTTTATGGACTGAAGGCATTATCTTGCTCACCTACTGGGACAAATAAGCTTTGGGTTTTTTTAGCACTTTTTAGCACTGTGTGCTGTAGAAATTGGAAAGCAATACAGAATACAAAGAATAAGGACTGAATCTCTTCTTCCCTTCTGAAGTTTTAAGAGGTATTAAAACTTTAAAAAAACAAAAAATCCTCGCCCATATTTAGAAGCATTCAATGCCAAGAAAACCAGGAGGTTGACATAACAGTATTAAGCTAGACCCAGCAACAGCAAAGGCAGTAACTCTAGGCAGCAACAGCACTGGAAAATGCTTGCTCCAAATGCATGCTGCATCCTCTCCAGACACCTTCTCAGCAGGATACTTCATACAGAGATGACTAGGTACAGGCAAGCTGTCAACCTAATACCTTGCAGCACTGCCTGGATGGAAACTCAGTTGTGATTTAATAAAAAGATTTATTTTTATATTTTTTTTCAACTGGAAAAAGGCTTTGCTATAGGGCTCTAGGTTGTTTTTTCATCTGATACTTCCCTGAACAGCTAAAGCACTGCTATTAAATACAGGTACTCAACTGCCATTGATGAACCACCTCAGCTGTAGCTGCATTCTGTTGAACACTGCTCATGTCTGCAGCATCCTCAACTCTTGGATATGTATCATATGTAAACTTGGTGCTACTGAGATTTAAGATGTACCATTTTCACAGCAAATTTGTTAATAAAGAACAAAAGTATTGTTTGAGGGTTCAAGGGGTTAGAGGTGTAGTTCTGATGTTGGTTATTTTTTGTTTTACCTGGTGCCAATTTAGTTTTGATTGATTAATTTTCTTCACTGATCCTGGCTGCAGCTTATTTATAAGCCTGGGAAGGTGAAAAAGAGGGAAATGCTTAAACAATAAATCTCATCCTTATACCATCTGTGCAGGCATTATATAATACTTTCACTCATGCTTTATTAGTTGCATTAGTTTCATCAAAATGGTTAATTTCTTGGCTCAAACAGTGGACTAGCTCAGTTCTCAGGTCCCACAAGTCTAACAGACTAAGAATTTTTGTGTGCCACTTGATTACTATAGAAATGAGCTACACCATTAAATTTAGAAACACTTTGAAATCTCAGCTGAAATATAAAGGAGATGTAAGTGTTCATTTTTCCAACAGTTTCCAAGAAGTTGTCTCCCACCCTACAGTCAGCTATCTCTGACTGTAACTGTTGATGTCTTTTGAAGGGGAATATTCAGAAAGTCCCTTCTTAGTTCCTTGAAAGAAGAAAACTCCTAAAAATAAGGTTACTTAATAAATGCTTACTCGCATAAGATTATGCCATCTTTTAATCCCAGTTGAAAGTTTGCACCAATACTCAGCCCTGTAACCTCTTCTATCCAGTTACGCAGATCTTCTTCTATCTGGGGGTCATATTTCAGGGCAATCTGTAACACAAGCAGTCATAAAGTTACTTCAGGAGAGAAATCTCCAACTCTTCCCCACCCCAATTCCATTTCAGAGTATGCTATAGCTGCCATCCCATAATTTTATTGTTGGATTTTTAAACTGTATTTTATACATCGGGGTACAGATGTAAGTACTTTAAACCTTTCACTGTAATTTTCATGGCTTTACTAAATGTCTGTTTGGAAAAAGCACTTTTAAGCATGTAGCAGTTTTTCCTTGAGTAAGAATTCCTGGAGCTCCTAAAAAGTCTTTTGACAGCTGCAGAGGAATGATTTTTGAAAAAAATATTTGACCCAAGTTATACTTTGGCAGGAAGTAAGGAAGGGAAATTGTATATTTTGAACACAAGAATTCTGAATTGCCATGCCATTAGTAGTATGCTCACATGCAGATTTCTACACGAGAAATCTTATATAATCAATTTAAAGTTATTCAGCTGAAAATTATAGTGGGTTTGCTTTTATAGCTAGTTTATGATTAATGGAGATGTCCTAGTAAGTTTTTTCCTTGTTGCTACAACATTAAGAGTTATCTCCCTGGGGACTCTGGGGGCTGTGTGTGCGTCTTGGTTTACTGCTAACCTTTAGTATCCCTGCTCTTCCTTTTCTCTTTGACCTTCCTGGAAGACTCTTTTGGAATAAAATGTGATCTCATATTTTAATTGCAAAGGAACCAAACTTGCAATAATCTCTGAAGTTTAAGGCTTCAAGCAGAGGCCCAGAGTTGTTAGCAAGATGACTTAAAAATTAATTTTCCAGATGTTCAAGCTTCACTATTCTGTGTATAAGTTTATGCTTCAGTCACTAGAAATCAATCCATGTGGAAGGAATGCTTAAAAGCAGTGAACTTCAACACCGACTGTCAACAGCATCCGTGTTCTTTCACTCTGCCCTTTGTTCTCCTTCTCCTGAATGCACCAAAAAGCAGCTCCAACTTCCTTCAGGCTAAACCTGTCACCTTTGCAATCCTTTTCAGTATTGGCAAGTTGGACAAAATGGATTCTATCTCTGAAACCATCTCTACTTTTTCTGCAAACAAAAGGAACTATCTGAGCAGAAGATTGTGTTGGATAAATAACCTCCACTGGGGCAGAGGTTGGCAGCACTTCCACCTTCATTAGTTGTCCTGCATGGGTCAGTGAGCAAGGTGGGAAGTGAGGGAGCTACCTGAGAAACCAAGCACAGAGTGTTCCTGCAGCATTTCCAGCACGTGGAAAGTCAGCTCAGCTACACCAGCTGCTTACAAACACCTAACAAGGAACTCGCCCACAGCCACTGACATTAGACCAAAATGTATATTTCAGACCTTTTACATATAGTTGCAAGACCTCAGCCAAGAAAGGCCAGCTATTAGCAGCTATATTTTTACTGAAGGAGATTATAATTCCAACATATCTGAATTACTTGGATAGAGGCAATTGCTACATTTTGGCCAGCATTAGTAATCCCTGTCTCCAAATTGACCAAACTACAAATTACAGTACTCTGTTCCCTACTTTTCTTCTAAGGGGAATGGAAAATTCCTGTATCTCTGGCTTTATTTCAGAATCTTGTCTGAGTAATACTTATTTTCCTTAGACTATTTGTAATAGTGGTGCTATGGTGCCTTAGTTACAGTTCAGGATAATGGACTAATCCATTCCTGCATTCAGATCTTGACTAAGGTGTAAAATTCTGTGCAGCGTTCTGTCCAAGTTGACAAGGAAAATGCCATGACTTTATTTTTTAATCACACCTTTTGGATATTAGCTAAGATTAGAAGCAGACTAGAAAAGCTAACTGAAGGTCACAGCTTCAAAGGACATGGCTGTGCTGTCATCTCTTGGGTGGTACCTTGCACCTCTCTTAAGTTTGGCACAGCAGCAGCACAACCACATTCATTTCCAGTGATGGTAATAATAGCAAGGGGTGGGTAACATCTTGAAAATGCTGAACAAAGAAGTCAGCTGTCATCTTTCTCCTTCCTAACCTGGTGATTAGCTTACAAATGACTTCTCATGGATATTTTTACTTCCTATGGAAGCAAAGCTTACGTAATCATAGCCTTAATTTTTCTCCCCAGTAACATCTGGCAGAACCCAAGTAGCTTGTTCAAAATTACAGAAAAGAAGCAGTCTTGGACAGAATTGAGACAGTTAGATTTTGTGTGAAAATAAATACATGTGCAAGGGAGAAAAATACCAAAACATCTTCCCCAAAAGACTGAACTGTAGCATTGTACTCTTCTTACACATTAGAGAACCTATTAAAATCTTGCAAAAGTGACCTCACCCACAAAACCTCAAGTTACATGTACAGGCAAGACATAGAGTGTATAATTTATTTCTGTAGCCCACTTCAAACGAAGGAACAGGATTTATAGAAAGGCCAGAACTTTCTATTCTAATGCTCCAGTTAGAAGACAGCAGGTAATTTGGGCTGGTCATTTGTATGCTGACAGCTCACACTGTGATAAAATCATCACTCTAGCATGCATGTGGGTACAAAGCAGGGCTTGAGCTAATCTCCTCCACAGTTCTTTAGTTATGTACATAATGAACATTGTGCTTTCTGAAAGTTTAGGCAGTTTCAGCGTAGCTTAAAGGTAGTGTTAGCCATCCTGCAGTTGAAATCATCTGGAATAGAACTGGACTTGTGTTTCTACCACTTATTTTTAAATGCTGGTTAAAAAAAAAAAAAAAAAAAGAGAAATTGTTTGTGATCGTAGTTTAAAGATTAGTATTTTCCTTCCCAATATTTTAAAAAAAGTAAAAATGGAAGCCAGTAAGAGAAACAACCCTAAGGACTTCTGCAAGTGTGGCTATTTTAATCTTTATTGGCAAGCATATAAAAGGAAAAAAAGGCAGAAATTTTCCTCATTTAATAATAAGTACATTCCATATTCCATATGTGAGATTACAACTGAACTGAATATTAAATTGCTGACCCCATTGCTTGGGGACCTTAGAAGTAATCGGGTGGAATTTTATCACTTCTGAAAAATATTTACTTTATGTTGGAGTACTTTACCATGTGTTCAAATCTTGAGCTTTTCAAGAGGTTTTAAATTGCCCTGGGGTATCACAAGAGTGGTTATCTAGAGATAGGAAGTAAAAAATGCTTATACACATGCGGAGAGTTCTCACTGCCACTAAAAGGATTATTTTTGTTCTGATTTTTGAGCTGGTGGGAAACTAAGTTACAAAAAATAAAAATTTGTGCTAGTTTCTCTGCAAATTATATTCAATGTATCTGAAAAGCTATAGATGTGGAATCTTTAGAATCAGGCTTTAAACATATGGGAAGAAGGGATTAAACAGGGAATGACAGATTAGATACTATCAGAAATAAGGCATTATGCTTTTTTTGAATTCTTAGCTCTTCTATTCCCAATGGCACAACCAGAAGTTATGTAATGCTCTTACTGAATATTTCATATTTTCCACACGTGGATATCAGAGATGTTCCAGTTTTCCTTCGATTGCTATCTATGAGGTGAAGCCAGAATCTTTGATATAACTGTTAAAAAATTAAGTGTTTTTCCATTACTGTTAATCAAAAATATGCCAACATTTGATCCTTTATGAATACTGAACCTTCTTGGAAGATACTTAAATCTTAGAAGTCTACAGCAAAAGAAAGTATTGTACTACTGAAGATGAAAGCAGTAGCTAAGCAGCTTCATTCAAAGTATCAACAGTGCCATGAAAGAAACCTCTACAGTTTCAGAATACTGTAGAAATAATTCAATTGTAGCAATGGATGTAAGATTTTACAGAAATTTAATATCAGATAACAGGAGCCAACCGTTTCTTTCTTCTGACAGATGTTGAAAGATACATAAAGTTGTCAATGTTGCTCTTTCTGTTGATGCTTCAGAGGTACAGTTTAATAGAAATGTCATTGAAAGGAAACTAATGTTTATACAAGTGATCAAAGGTTATACAAGGTGATCCAAGGTTGTAGAAGGAGAAGGCTGGGTGTTACTCGCCTATGACAAACTGTTGTACATGTATTAATGCCAATGTACGCCTCAGGCTGGAATCCTTGGGTTAAACTTGATTCCTCTGGCAGCTTCACACCTGATCCTCACACCTAGCTCTGTTCAGGTGGGACTTTCCTGTTTGGGAGACCTTAGAGTGTAAAACTCCCTCCATGTAGTACAGGGACAGAAACAATCACCACTGCTTTTATCAAGCCCATGAGTTTCTGGAAGCTAGCAAAGTTCTGCTGGCCAACTTTAATGATCTGTCTGTGTGTCCCTCGAAGTTACTCTGTGTGCCTGTAGCATGTTCAGTTTGAGTGATGATGTTAACCAGTACTTCACACCATAACTGATATCATATGGACTTTGAACTGTCCTTTTATACTAATCTTTTCCAAATTACACAGTACACACTGTACACTAAGGGCTACGTGTGTGCCAAATCTCGGGTTTGAGAGTTCAGCTGGCTGTACCGCTGCTACTCTGGAAAAATACTGAAACAGGAGCTCAAGGAAGAGCTTAAGCACACTGCACTTCTTTTTACACTGGGACTAGCAAACACAGATCTTACTAAGTTAAAAAGAAGGTATAAAAGATAAAACTTTTGAAGTTAAACATCATGTCGTAAGAGCTTGCACTTCTTAGTTCTGATGAAATTTCTGATTAAAGCTGCAGGCTTCCTGCCCTCCCCAGCAGGAGTCAAGGCTTTAATGTGCAGCATGCTAAATTTAAAGTACTAGTAGGCATTTGAAAAAAACTGCTCTTCAGTCTTAAGTTCCAACCAGAAAACACGTGCTTGTCAAAGTACATCAACAACTCCATTAAAGGAACTGTGTTTGTTGACAAAACTTAGGATGTACATACATATAAAACTTCAGCAAGTAGACTGTACATTTTGGTTTTTCAACGTAAATGAAGTACAGGGCCATGTATGGCAAGAGAAATAACCAGGACTTCACTCCAACATAGGATAGGAAGATGTTACATATATGCTTTTTCACCAAAGTGGACAGAAAAATAGATAGAGGCCTAAGTTTTGGATTTTAACATTCTTTGTTGGGAGAAATTTGGCATGGCCCATATTGTTCTTTAAAGTGACACAAAATTATTAACTTTTCAATTAAAAAACAAGATTGAGTAGAGGAAGCTTACTGAATTTATAGGAGCATATTCATCTTGTACAGAATTTCATCCATGTCTAGCCAGAGGGTTTAATATTAATTTTACTTTTACACATTTAGATCATAAACTACTGAAATCAAATAAAAACAACAAATGAAAAATTCCCAGTTTTAAGACCCAAGGCTGTAGTTTCAATTTTAAGCAGCTATTTGTTCCTGTATCAACTTTTCAATCTTCATTAACTCAGAATTAATGAAACTGAATTGCTGTGGTTTCAGTGCTGCCTTTGCAAACACCCTTTGCATTGAAACAAGCACTACCTTCAGCAGTGATTTGTCCTGCTGAGGCCAAAAATACTTTTTTATTTGCTTGGCACTAGTTTGTGATGAAATCTTTTTACTCCCCCTTTTAAGGATTTATGATGGTATGGGGAAAGATGAAAGCAAAATTCCCTCCTGGTATCAAGGCAGAAGAAGCTCTTGACAGCCCTTACTGCTCAGAAGTGGGAGTCAGGCAGACCACAGCCAATCCCAAGCTGTTATCCAGAATTCCTGTTCATCACCTGCTGTTACAGAACACACTTTTGAATCACCTAAAACTTACACAGAAAAATACCTGGGAGACAAAAAGTGTTAAGAGCTTAGTGGCTGTGTGAATAACCAAGAAAAAGGCACAGAAGAGTAAATTCTCATTAGAGAAGAGGGAGAAGGATTTTATTAATGTATTTTTTAATTATACAGGCAAGCTAAAACTTTCTGGTTAAAATTCTATGGTGCAAACAGATTATTGTACATGTCTAACCTTCAGTTTCAGAGGTGTTAAGAGTGGCAAGGACATAAACACTGATTATTTGGTCATAGAGTAAACAAATTGCACGCTGTAAATTGAGAATGAGGACTCAAGAGTGGAAAAATATAAAGTTTTGTTTTTTACTGGAAGTGAGTAAGAAGAGGAAGTGAGAGGGTACCGAGGTGATTGTCAAGGGGAGCTTCTTGCCATTTGAACTACAACCCAATGAGCTCTCATCATAAGGACAAATTAAAATCCCCCGGTAACTTCATGTATGTTGACCTGGATTGCATGCAAAAGCAAATGTCAGAGGAGGCATATTTGTGCACAAGAACGCCAAATGTAACAGGAATGTGACAATCCAGATGAAAACCAAAGAGGAAAGTACTTCAAAAACTCAAAGTCACTATTTAGTATGCCCTGGTATTTGAGGATGCAGTTTTTTTCTGTCATTATGGACTGTTGTACAGAAAGGCAGAGAACACTGCATTAACATTACCACTGAAAGATCTCACTATATCCCAAAGTGCTACTTAGCACAAAAAATTTACAGCTGTATCCATTTTGCTTAATATTCAACAGTATTTTTTTGGATTTTATGTGTAACTGATACCCTGCCAACATCTCACTGTTTTCTCTGTAAATCAAAATTCAGGCTACGATCTTTAAAGAAGAGATGGATGAGCATTAGTCCAAAATTCCTGGCACTCTTCCCATAGGCACCAGTTTAAACTCTGTGAAGTGAGAACAAACCATGCCTCAAAGTTTCCAAGTCATCTTACAAGTACAGATACCTGCAGCCATGCAGAGTGCTTGCTGCCAGATCAGCTGGCTGGAAGAACTGAGTGTTTTACTCCCTGGCTGTCCAGCAGGACTTTATGACATTTTGCAGGCTATTCAAGAAGCCAGTGCTACCATCTCTTCCCCCAGAGTGCACCAACAAGCCGGACACACGCCTGCCCTTGGACTGAGTGCTGCCTCCCTCTCGCTCTCAGCAGCTGCCACAAGCCCTCACTTACCCAAACATTCTGTTTTTATCCTGCTTTTTGCTCTTACCATGTTTTACCATAGTCACAACTTCCTAGCTTGTAACTCCAATTCTCCTCAGCCATCAGCTTCCACTGTCAACTGTAGCATGTAAGTCATGCCACCATACTTTAGATTTCTTGGTATCCAGTTCTTTTGCTATGTTTATTTAGTCTGTATACTGCTGAACTATTTGTATTTCTTCACAGAACATGCTTCCAGTAGTATCCACTATCTATTATGCTAAACCACTGCTGGTTTTTGTTTCAAAAAACCACTGGGATATGAAATTTGTTCTCAGCTAAGACACAGCTGATCCAAGCCAATGGACAAAAAAAGCCTGTTAGTCCCTGATGGGAATGGAATTCTCCTTGCTTTGAAACCCACCCCCAGTATGACTGATATGACACAGCAAATCTGGACAGGCTCTGACATCACGAGCAGTAAGGTCTCCTGAGACAACACACGGAGTCCTGCATGGAAAATCCTGGTCATCTGAGAAACCTCAGTGATGCCTAGTTAATCTTCTTTTGTGGGGGAAAGGGAAAAAAAATATACAGAACATTCTGGTGCATAGACAGAAAAAAAAAAATCTGAAGCATCTGAAAACAATTTAGTTTTTACACAGTAACCCAGGAAGCATCTCCTGAGACAACTGTTACTGTAACTGGTGGAACAGTAGTTCTCAAAGCCCAGAAGGAGTCTGCAAAGAGAAACAGTAACATCAATGATCCTTCAATCTTTCTCAAAATACTTTTCTCATCTATTGCAACTACAGAAGCCCAGGAAATTATATATTGTTTCAAGTTTATTCACTTTTCTCCTCAGTAGAATGGCTTTCAAATATGTAATTTATAAGCAAACTGTATTGTGACTTGGTAGTCTTTCCTCAAGGCCCAACTGTGTTAACAAGTCTTTCAAATTTACCTTCCAAATAGGACTGCAGAGTCTGATTACTTCATTCTCTTGCCACACCTTTTTTCTTCTCCTCAAACCCTCTTCACTTACCTAAACCAGAGTAATTATGTTCTACAGCAGGAAGCAGGTAACTGGTAACTCAAACAAACCTCTCAGAAAAGCTGGCTAAAGAAAGCTGAGGTCTGTCACTGCAAGTGTTGCTATAAAAGCTAAATGCACATTCCTCCTGCCCCTCCAGCAAAGGCACAGTCCATGCTGCATTTTCTCAGCACTTTTTCCAAAGGTAAACCTCAAGACTCTACTCTAATCGCTCTAATCTGCCCCCACCCAGTTAACTCAGGTACCTGATTCCTTGCTGCCAGCTGTGGTGCCAGCCCCAGGCTTGACTGGGAAATGAAGAGGTGTCCTGGCAGGTCCTGAGGTGTCCTGGCAGGTCCTGAGGTGTCCGGCATTTCCCAGCTCCCGGTGTTTCCCAGCGGCCGCACGGATGGCACCGGGCAGCCTGCCCTGCTCTAACTCCATGAGCTCACGTTAGCTGAACAGGCTCACCCAGGTGCCTCTGATAGGTACCCATAAAGAAAACACAGATTCCTCTCATTCTTGCCATCCTTGCACATAACGATTCAATCTGGCTTTTTATGATTTGGTTTCTTGAGAACATGATTTCTTGAGAACTTCCTTAGCTGCTTCTAGCTACTAGGAGCTGCCTAAATTTATCTTTCATAAAGGTAGATCAAAATCTTTCAATTCATGCATAGCATGTTTTTCTGGTTGAGGTAATTTTCCCCATTGCTATTTTTCTTAGAAGCACAAGTAGTGCAGATTTCACACCCTGAGCTTTAGAAGACCTTGTCTATCAACAGCTTCACACTCTTGTTTTGCTTTACCGCCAGCAAAAATATTGCAAGAATGAACTTGGCACAAAGAATGAAAGACAACAATAACCTGCTGCTCCTGGCCCTCCCCTCCTCCTGGGTATATCTCTGACCAATTTAAGTTCAGTGGTGATGCACAACACTGATTATAATCCAGGGAACATTCAAAAATATTTTGGATTTGGCCACCCAGACAAGTTGTGCTTTAACCACATAAAAAGTATTATAATTATATACATATATATATTTTTAAGGGTGATAAACACATTAGAAAATTTTAATTTAATTTTCTAATAATATACCTCTTAAGAAGAAAGTCTAAGAAAAGTAAGACAAAGTGAAAAAAAATTATGATTACATGAACTTCTAGCTTAGCCTTTTATTCAATGAAAATGTAATTTTAGGAATGTACAAATCAAGCCATAAGCCTGCTACACTTGAGTTCATGAGTTAAGAAGAAAGTACAAGTGCGAAAGTAGAAAAAACAAACTCCAAAGTAACAGATTCTGACTCAATATCCTGTAGAAGCTCTCAAAGCACTATTTTTCAGCAATTCAACACAAGCAGAAAGAACAGCTGGCACTGCTGGGGGTGGGTAGGAGAAGCACCTACACACAGCATCCAAAACTCAGGACGCCACAAGGCAAGTTGTGTCATTATGCTGCACTCCTGAATTGAGAGTGGGTTTGAAATACCCACCCAGCAGAATGTGTGGGCAAGGCTGTGCTGTAAATGACTGTGAGAGGTCTCAATATCCTCAATTATTTAAGGTTCCATTATTGTTCAGCACAACAAAACGCTCAGGTGCACTGACTGAACTTCATCAGTTGTATTTTGTTCCAATTCTGTTCCATCCATTCAAATACCAGTGCTTTATCACTGATATTTAATCTCACAGTCTTTGTTTACTTTTTTATTAAAACTAGCTAGATTCTTTCAAATAGAAGTAGCTTTTCATATCACAGACATTTTCAAGCCATCAGTTACTAATGACAAAGGTTGCCATCAAGACAGACCATAGTAAAAAGGGCATGATTAATGCAACAATGTCAGCAAGGGAAGGGAACAGCTTCTTGCAGAATTAAGCAGAGAGCATTTAGCCTTAGCACACCAGATACGTGCCTGAACTACACATGCTTCATTGACTTAACACAGCACTGACTTCCAATTATGATCTATAATGGAACTTGTAATTGATCCCCCGCAGTGTTATGAAGAGAAACGAAGCAGTGGCAGCTCGGGCTGGTCACACAGTGGGAATCTCAACAGGAGCTGCAGTGCAGGTCCTGCTCCAACACATCCTTCTGCTGCTGTGTAGTGGCCTGAGCTCTGACTTGTGGTCTGCCCTTGCTCAACAAAGAAGGGAAATATTCTGCTGGAGTCCATGTCAACAGCAAGGCAGGAGCTGCTTTTCACCATGAACATTTAACTATAACCTAACCCCTTCCCAAATGCATACGTGTTTGATACTTTACCTTCTTCTGTGCAGGCTTCTAGTATATGGCCAACTGAAAAATACTTTGTAATTAAATTATTCTTATTCAAGCAAAACCAGGGATACTAAGATAATGCTGTCTATAAATAAGAGGCGGTAGCAGTGGAAGTATCCTCAGGAAAACAATGTAACAGGAGAGCTTTCTTAACAGGAGAGCAAAGCAAGGCTTTTGCAATAGTAACATCTAGTTTTTCCTGGGAAGAGCCATGGTACAAACATGCAAAGCAGGACCAGAAGATTTGTTTAGAATCCATATATAATTCAGCCAGCTAGGATTTTCAATAGATCAGATTCCATCTTCATGCATTTCAGAACAGCAAGAAAGTGCAGAAATATTTAGGCCAATACTTGGTGTTCAGGTCCTGTGTGTATGCACAAGCCACACAGTTTCACTGTACCTCCTAAGGATTACCCAGTAACCAAAAGGTTGTCTAAATAAAGGTCTGCCTAAAGAAAAACCCCGTGTTGACTCCAGAATGCAGAGCAGAGAATGGAAGGGAAGCAGCAAAGGCAGTGAATGGTTAAAGCCTGGTGATGAGTGAGTATCAGTGAGCAGGGCAAGCTCAGGCTCCCAGAGCCTGCCTGGCCCTGCTGGGACTGGCTGAGGTGCTGGGCACTGTCCAAGCAGGGCACTAGAGCGTGGCTGTGACAGCAGCACTTCCTCCTCACTGCACTGGCCTTCCCTTCCTGCCACTCCTCCAGGGGCACTGATGCCTGCCAGCCTTTGCCAGGGATAATCCAGAACAGCGTCCACTTGGGATAAGAGAGAGTTTTGTACAACCAACAACATTATGTTTCATTATGTTTCCCTCTAAATAACTACCAAAATCTGCACTGGTTTGGTGAGGAGGAGGGGTGAAAAAAAGGGGGTGAGGAGAGTGAGTGTGGGTGGGAGGAGGGAAGGGGTTTTTGTGGCTTTAAAAAGTGTCCCAAACACAGAACCACCCACCTGAAGAAAGCCAAAACAGTTTTTGAGAAAATCACTGTCATTCAACCCCACTAAATAGAAACAATGACAGAAGTTACTATGAGGCATTACTGCAGAACCAAATGTATTTACTCAAAAGAAAGTATTTGCTGCTGAACATAGCTAGACAAGTTAACAGTTGTTTAGAATCAGATACTTACAAAAAGCATTTTTAAGTAAAAGAGTCCCTCTTAAAGAAAAAAATAAGGATTTTCACATGATCTCACTTAGAAAAAATCTGTTTCAAATTGCCCTACGTGTCCTGGCCTCGAGCCCATTTTTACTGAAGGCCTTTCCTGTACAGTTCCATAGGGGATGGGAATCTCTACAAAGTTTGCCTTAAAAGGACGTGTCAGATGCCCAGTGTGTACCGTGTTGTGCAGCTACAGAAGCTGACAATTCCGAGTACAAAGAAGTTTCTATCCTTTATTCTCCAAGGCAAATTATAAACTATTTGCAAGCAAGAAAAAGCATCCAAATAAATGTTCTGTCAAAAAAAGACAAGGTGAGACAAAAATCAGTGATGTGCTGCTGTGTCCCACAAGAACGTGTGCATCCATCCATCTATCTTTTATGGGTATTGACTCAGCAACAGGACTATAATTATTTTTCTCTAAATTTTAAACTAAGTCTAACTCTGAAACCACACAAAGAGCACATTCATTTGTAAATTTTAAACAAGCAAGCATTACTGTAATGCAAATCATAGTTTTTATTTTCTGAGGCTGCTAATCCCATTTAATTGTCATGACTGTCAAGCTCTATTTGCTTTCTTCAGAAGTGTTCTAGTCATAGGAGGTACACTGTGAGCTTGCATTCAAAGGATGCAAAATACTGGTCTCATATCCTTAAAAATTAACCTTAGCAAGTTTTATGATTTTCTACAACCAGTATAAGATTTACTAAAAGTTTATTAATCCACCATAAACAAGGTCACAGTAAATAATTTTATACATGGGCAGAAAATGCTTTCAATTCGGAAGTGCAGACACAGGGTGCTTACTAAGGTTAAAGATAACAAAAGTTTCAGCAAACAACCTCACTGTTCATTGTCCTGTGCCCCGTGCTGGTCAGCACTGGCAGTTCTGTCTGTGCTGTGCCCACACACAGGAGCAGAGCCTCGTGGGGCTTCACCTCTGCCTCCACGTCCATGAGGCAGCAGGAGCTAATCCTGGCTATGCCATGCCAGTCATCACCTTCCTCCCAGAAAAAACAGTGTAAGACGAGAGGCAGAACTGGAAATGACACCCCTCACTCAGGGTTTAACACAGGCAGCGACACCCAGCCCGCTCCGCGCCTCAGGTCTGAGCACTGCCAAAGACAACCGCCAGCTTGGCAATGAAGAGCCAAGATTTACTGGGGAACACAACCTGTGGGCAAAGGAAGACAACTCCTGTGTCAGTGGTTTCCTGCCAGATGTCCTGGGGCAGCCACTTTCACACATCTGCCCAGGGCTCCTGAGCTGTGAGCCTGGGACAGGCCGTGTCTGCCAGGTGGGGCTGTGCGAGGGCTCCCGAGGGCGAGCCCCGTTGTTTGTGGGCTCAGGTGAGGTTCCAGAACAGGCACTTGGACGGTGCCAACATCCAAGCTGCTGCTGGCAAGGGAAGCGTTTCCAAGGCAAGCCACGTGCTTCTGCTCAGGGTAAGAGATGGAGCCTTGCTATGAACTGTCAACCAATGCCACGTGGGTTCCATCACCATCACTCTGCACTCATCTGCAGGACAACTGATTACTGCTCTAGTGTTAATGCTTCCCTTGGGGTAGCCACAGAACTGAAAACCTCTACTTGACCATGCCTAAGAGAACAGACCTGTCCTGAGATCGTAACAGTGAAAATGGCAAATGGATTAGACACATCAAGGTAGAACAGGCACACTGAGATAGACACTAAAGGGGGAAGATGAGTGGAAACACTGTAGTTATGATCCTCCACTGCTGGATTACCCTCCTTGTTTAACAACAACAAAAAAAATCAAATTCATCCACGTCAATACTGATTCTCAGTCAGTACGAGAACTCCTCACACACAGGACCTAACACTAGGAGAATACAAATTAATTGGTTACTACAGCTTAATAAAGCCAGTGATTCACTGGGTTTCTTTTAAAAAAATCCTTTGCAAAATTTCCAGCAAGAGGCTAATCTCATGTTTCAGGAATTGAGGTGGCAAACACATTCTCAAAAGCGCAGGAGGCGTCTGCCCAGAAAAGGAACACGGCATGATCTGGAAGTGGAGGGCAGTGTTGTAACTGATAATTAATACTGTTAATTAACTGAGTTTTAATACTGTCAGTCAAAATGAAACTAAGCATCAGAACCAAGTAACCAGCAGAGAAATTGTAAACAAATTGGAGAATTCTAATAAATTGGTTGCTGATACATTAAAAGCATTAAAAAAATGCTTAAGACTAACTGACAAAATAGATGGTCACATATTTTATATCACTAATGTGTTTTTAGTGATGCATGTAGTTATTGTGCCAAACATTGATTGATTGTAAGTTTAGCTATGGAATTATTCCATGGTCATATTCATGTTTCATGGACAGTTTTGCTATGGACTCCATTATCAAAACTGTATCATTAAGTACAAAGTTATGAAGCTCACTTAAACTGCAGATCTGTTACCAATGCCTGGATCCAGCTGGAAGAAATTCACAGTTCTTCGAAAAAACACAAAATTTGGACACAAAGAGAAAAGATTTAGTGCTTTCCACAGTGAAATTGATATTTAACTAGGAAATGTTAACTTCAAGAGTCATGATCAACTATCAGAAACCATGAGTTAACCAGAGCAAACTGAAGTTTAATGCTTGCTCCTAAAAATTCTTCTGCCATTTCCTCTGAAATTCCTTTCAGTATATAGCATCAAAATATTAGATTTTTATTTATTCCCCATGTAACAAAATGAAGATTTGTGTCATGCAAATGGTCATGCAGGCTGATTTTATTTTAAACTAAACATCTGAATTCAATTCAAAACTTGTAAATGAAAGATATTACTTCTTTAAAATTTATGTAGATGTCTACATACAAGAGAATAGAATGCAGAGATCTTACAGTGTCACCTATGATGACAGAAGATATTCTCCTCTGCTCTCAAAGCCTAAGTTTTCACTGCCTTTATCCAGTACAGTCTCAATATTTATTGCATCATTTCAGACAACATTAATAGAAATGCACTTTTATCAGCAGCAAACATTCTTACCTAGGCTTCACAACATTTGGTGAGCAAACCTAAAGGTTTGTTAAAGGAAAATAGTCTAGAGGAAGCACAGAATGGTAGAGTAAATAAATGGTAGGAAGAGTTGCATTTTAAGAATGAAAAAGGGTATTATGTCTGTTTTGAAAGAAGGGGTGAGAAAGAGGAAGGAGAGGGCCTAACAGTTCAACCACAAACAGACAAAACTTACCTCATTATTAAATCACTAAGTAAAAAATCTGAAAGTTAATAATTTATATCTGGTACCTAGATAAACATGTTTATTAAAAAAAAAAAAGTAATTTCTGGACTAAGCAATTAAATTTGTTTATTTGGTCTGTAGCAGGTAGAATAGATGACAAGAATTTTCTCCTCAGCACTTTCAAGAGGAACACAATAATCACACCTAGGACTGGTTTGCATTATTCACCACAGACTTCAATTCTTTTTCATTAACATGTATTCACCCTCAAGAAGGGAAGCAGGAAACACTACTGCCGTCCTACACGCCTGCAAAATAAGGAGATACTTTGTTTACAGGCTTCATTTGTCTAACAGCCCTCACTTTAAAAAGTTTGTTTCTGTTCCTCTTCCCTTTCGCTAGGGCTTGACCTTTCAGGGGGCAGCTGCAAGGCCGGGATAACTCACCTCAGTTACTCTGCTGTCTTTAAAAAGTTTGGGAAATGGAACTGCCCACTGACAGCTTCCTGACACAGGGGTGGCTCAGAGGGAAAGTCAGGGATGCACAGTAGCCATATGCTATGCAAAATTTAATTTAACTCCCCACACAAACCATCCTCCTGGCCACCCTCACTTTCTTATGAAGATGAAACTGGCACTGTATCAAACATAAGAGGAGAGAGAAGATAAATGCCTGCCCAATACAAATAACATTTCAATGGGAAGGGTGGAGCCGCTAGGAAGCAGCTGAATGGACTGGAACCTCTCCTGCAGCTGCCCAATGTTCCTGTTTGCTCCACACCTTCTGCAGCGAGACAATGGGGCATAAATCAGAGACAAATGTAAAATCGAGTTTGCAGCTTTATCTAATTGCATCACCATCTCATGCTATGCCAACCTCACGTACTGCAGAAACTACCCATTGCTCAAGAAGAAAATTATTTCTTGCCTGCAGAAGGCAAGAATCCATTTCAATCAGTTTAAAGGGCTCCCCACTGAATATTTGTTTTGGATCTATTATCTTGTGATCTCAAGTAAACAGGGAAACAGCTTCAAACGGATTACACTAGTTTGACTACCTACACATTTCTCATGCAGACAAGTTTCCTTACAGCTGGGAACCAGTACACAAACTTCATGCCTTCTCTGTAGGAATGAGGAAAAGAGATCCCTAACAGAGACCAGATTAATGTGAACTAAGGTAAGGAGCAAAACAAGAGAAGGGTGGAGCCTCAAAAGGAGAGGAAAATAAAAAAAAGAAGCAGCCCTAAACAGCAAATTAGACGTAGATTTTAAGCTTAAAGACTGACTCCTGAACCTCAACTAAATTAAATTCTTAAAAAGCATCAGGACATTTTATCTTCATCTATTCAAATACCATAGCAAACAAATGGTCTCTCTGAACACTAATACAATGTCAAATGAGAAAATTAAGAATAAAAGCCAAAACCAAGCGATTTTTCTATCCAGCACAGCTGGACCCTCAGGCAGCATAACTATGAAGCTGTTTACTGCAGAAAAACCCTGCTTGGGGATCAGCACTGAAAATTTCAAACCAGGGTATTTAACAGTAACTATCATTCAAGCAGGGAGGTTCTACAGCTACTTACAAACACTACCCCAACAGCACATGAAAAAACCCTAACGCAACAGTTTGCACAAAGGCCAGTATTTTAGAAAGTGTGATCATAATTGGCAGCAAAAACTGATCCTCAAAAAGTTGGAAAAAAATTCTTCAAATCTTCATGAGATAGAAAAATCTGGGAAAAGGAATTTTTGATCTTTACAGAGACATTATCTGCTAATCTTCTAAAATTATACAGAGCAGACACACATCTCACCCACAAACCCATGCAAAATAGATTGGAGGTACACAATATACCTGTATATAACAATCCCTTTGAAATTTGATCTCTTATAGTGAGAATAATATTCTAAAAGCTCAAAGCTGCATCTCTTCTGGAGTTTTGGTTGTTCATTGGAGGTTTTTTTCATTTGCTTGGGTTCTTAGAAAGGACCTGAGTTCATTTGTCTTTGGTGCACTTGAATTGTTTTCTATGGCACTGCTACACTGACATTTTCAAAGAACACAGCAGAAACCTGCAAACAAGTAAACTGGAGCTGCCCCAAAACATCCACTCCTCTGCAATATTTGCATTGGGGGCAGAGAATGTGAGCAAAACAAAACTCAGCAAGACGAGGCAGAAGGCCCTTCGCATAAAGGCGTGAAATACACCAGTTTCAAGCCCTCTGCTAATGCACAGGCTTGGAACAGCTCCTCAGGAGGCCCTAAGGAAGCTGATGGCAATAAGAAACTGAAAGAAAGAACAAAGAACTCCTTCCCATCTTGTCCCCATTAAGGGATCACTGTTAAACCGACATCATTTTGTCAATAACCTTTAAAGTAGAAGGGCATCTACTTTCTTCCTAATTCACATACAGTAATACACAA
This sequence comes from Parus major, assembly GCF_001522545.3. Classification (NCBI taxonomy): domain Eukaryota; kingdom Metazoa; phylum Chordata; class Aves; order Passeriformes; family Paridae; genus Parus; species Parus major. The sequence continues at coordinate 13,877,285 of NC_031777.1, read as the reverse complement.
CACGTTTTAGTCTTGGGATGCTTTTTGGGTTTTTTTTCAGTGTGTAATGGTGTAGATAAATCACTAAGTTTAGATGCTGGAAGCAAACACTCTGGAAGACATTTGGTTACATGATGTCATCAAACTTTACAGCACAACCCACAACCATCCTGAAAAAGCCAATAAAAAAACCAACAAAAACCAAGGCAAAATGTTGTTTTGTAAAGCATAAATTACAATGTTTAAAGTAACTACTTTTCTCCCTGCTCTCCTTTCTACTCAGCTACAAGTAAAACAGGATCTGGGGATCTGCTGAAGCCTGAAACCAGACATGCGTGTGAAACAACCGGTTATTAAAGACCACGTTTAGATTTTAAGCCCGTGAGTAAAGACACTGAGAACCAACTTAGCCCCGCTTGTTTAGCGGTGTAATTTTCATTGCAAAGGTTTTCACTCTTATTAAGTAATTGTTCGCTGCAAGGCAGCGGCCGGTCTAACAGGGCAACGTGAGACACCTTTTGTTCCTAAGAGTATGAGAAAAACCTCAGCGAAGCCGCGCACAACGGGCTCCGGCCGCGGGGCTGCTGTCAGCGCCGCTTTCAAGCGGGCTCTCCGGTGCCGGGCTGCCGGTGCCGCCCCTCCGGCGGGGCTCCCCGCGGGGCGCGTCCCCTCCCGCCCCCGCCGCCTTTGTGCGCCCCGCGGGCGGGCCCGGGCGGACAATGCGCGTCTGTGCGGGCCCGGCGCCGATTGGCCGCGCTCCGCCCGTGCCCATGATGTCATGCGGCTGGAATGCGCCGCGCGGGGGCCCGCGCACCGGGCTCCGCACCGGGATCCGCACCGGGATCCGCTCCGCGCCGCCCGCCCCCCGCTCCCACCCCGCTCGGCGGGCCCGCCCGCGCCATGCCCGGCTCTGTCCCGCCGGGGCACGCCTGCTCCGCTCCGCTCGGCCGGCGGCGGGCCCCAGCGCCGCGCCCCGCCCGGCTCCGGCGGGCGGAGAAGGCACAAGCGGGATGTCCCGTGCCAGGGCTGCCAGCACGGGCAGGTGCAGCCCGGGCGACGACGCGAACCGCGGCTCCTTACGCGGGTCCGCTCGGCGCTGACAGCTCTCCGGTGTCCGCAAGTTTCCTGAGCGGCGCCGCGAAGGGCGGCGCTGTCCCGGGCCGGCGGCGGGCGCATCCTTGCGCGCCTCCACCGCGCGGGGCGGGCGGGACTCCGCCGGCAGCCGGAGGCAGCGGAGCCCCGCGTCGTCCCGTCCCGTCCCCCCGGTGCAGACAAAGCCCGGCGAATCCCGCGCCGCCCCTACCTTGTTCTTGACCTCGGCGGAGAGCCCGTAGGAGGGCCCCTTGTTGAAGTGGGTCATGTCGGCGGTCTCCCGCGGTCCAGGGGCGCTGATCGCAGGCGCTGGAGGCTCTGGGCTGAGACGACAGTCCGCCCGCGGCCGCGGAAAGTTCTAGTCCCTCCCCCCCGGCCCGGCCCCGCGGCCGCCGGAGCCGCCGCGCGCCAATCGGGGCGCGGGGCCGGGACAGCCCCCCCGGCGGGCCGGGGAGGGGGCGCGGGGCCGCGGGGAGGGGCGCCCGCCCCGCCCGGACCGCCCCGCCCGCCGCCGCCGCCGCCGGGCGCCGCCCGGGGGTCCGGCCGGGGCGGGGAGCGGAGCGGAGCGGGGGGACGTCAGCGGGAAGGAATCCGCGGGCACCGAGGGCTGCCGCCGGGGAATGCGCCCCCGCCGCGGATTGCTGCGGTCCGGGGAGGGGAGGGGGATCTCGGCGAGGGACCGGCGGCCGCGGTCCGGCGCTGCCCGGCTGCTCACGGGGCCCCCCGCCCCGTCAGGAAACAGCCGCGGGCGGTGGGAAGCCCCCGCCGGAGCGGGATGACGGCACTGAGGACAGGGAGCCGGGAGGACGGCGGAGACTGCGCTCGGGGCGATGCTCGCCCTCGGGCCCGGGACCGCCGCCGGAGAGGAGGGCTTGGGGAGCCGGGGCAGAGCGGGACCGGCCGCGGGCAGGGCTGGGTGCTGGGGAAACCCTCGGCCGCTTACGAAAACCGCTCTCTTGCGCTGTGCCGTGGCCTGAGCTACTTGTGAAATTCCTTTTAAAGGAGTATCACGAGACTTGGAACGACGCTGGGAGACGGAGCAAGAGGGAGGAAAGTGGTGCGCAAGTTGTCGAGAGCGATTGAAGTGTAGCAGGACGGCGGGCTCATGCTCGTCTCCATCTCGTAGCTCCTCGGCACCACGTGCTCCTGGGCACGGATCCTGCCGGAGCTCGCACCCACGGAGTTTGGTGCGGGTCACGCCTTCCCTGCGGCGATAAGGCACTAAAGGACAGCGCTGCGCTGTGTTAGTGGCCGCTGGGGAGCCGTGGGAGTCCCGTCCCTCTGTGGAAAACACAGGGCACGCACGAGGTTCGCGTGTTGGGCGTTCCAGCGGGATTACACCGCACCCAGCCCAGGGAGCGCTCGTTCCTGGGAGCCAGCGGCGGACCGCGGCTGGCTGCGGCACTGAAGCCACTCTGGGAAGTGAATACACAGTGAACACTTGGTCCATTGAGTGAAGTTCTGACCCGACAACACAGCAGTGTGTTTCCTTCAGTGCTGGAGTAACTAGCATTAGGCATGCAAACCCTAGGCATGCAAAGTAACCTTTCAAATACGGTTAAATTTAAACAGATTTGAAAATAAAAATCGCAAAATGGTCCACTGGTAGGACTAGGTGTATAAGGCTGCTGGAGCTGTGGCCCACTTTGCCACCTACTTGGCATCCCACAGAGAGAACAGGTCTGCGCTTTGATGTCATAGCAAAATATCAGGACTAAGTGTTCTTAACTCCGGCTGAAACCAGCGGGGCTCTTTCTGAAGACTTGCGGTGGGGCTGTAACAGTCCTGAGGAACTCGCAGGGCTGCCCGGAGCTTGTTTTGTGCTGCGGTGCTGTGGATCAGCTCCGCTCAAAGCGCTTCTCCACTGCACTGCCTCTAAGGAAAACAGCCAGGGCTGTTCCTAATTAAAGGAAGCAGAACTGCCTAAAGAACCCATTGGGGAAAGGAAACTGTGCAAGAGAGCAGGAAACTGAAGAATGGGGTGAGGGAAATGGCAGTTCACATCAACATAATGAAAGTTCATTAGTTTTTAGATACTCGTGTTGGGATAAACTCATCTTTCACGACCTCAGAGAACATGTGATTTAGGGCTGGATTCAACAGCCTCCAAAGTCCTTGGAGATGTTTCCATTGACTTAAGTGATGCTGGATCAGGACGCTGTTAATGCTCTTGGTCATTTTTGCTGCAATACACAGTGACTTGGGAAGTTTGAGACATTTACAGTTGTTACGTTTTTCTCAACTCCATAAATTATGTGTTTCATCAATTTTTGAATAAAATGGTCCTGATTACTAGCAGACAAAAATATGGCCTACCTTTTTATTGCTGCATAATTAAGTTTAAATTATCCTCAAATAAATCCTGTATTTTGTGGGGGTTTTACCTCATCTGAGCAGGACACAGATTTGTTGTTTTTATGTTGATACTGAATATCTGATTAGAAAATTACCAATCTTTTGGGGTGATTGCTGCCTTTTATTCTGTGACCAGGAATATGATCACATCCTGGGGGAAGAGGTTGTACAAGAAATACTTGAGTGCAGTTAAAAACACATTCTGTTTTGCATCAGTCTGACAATACAAAGCAAATTTAAGCCTGTCAGTGCACTACAAAGCAGCTGGAGCATGCTGGGCAATCTGGCTCATTATGAGTAAATCTCTTATCTTTGCCCTATTTTTCCACATTTCTTATTACTAAGGCTGCTTGTATGGAAAGAGGATTTGTAGAAGAATTATTCCCTACCTGAAATCATAATCCTCTTTGTGACATTGTAATAACTTCTTCAGCCACCACACGTAATATCATAAACACGTGCTGTTGACTTCAGTTGGAAACTAGAGAAAAAGAGCTCTGGAGAGACTAAGTCTGTTTTCTTGGAACGTGGGCCATAGTCTTACAAATATTCTTGCACATGAATTATTATAAGCATATGTGTAGTCCTGTTAAACTCCCTGAGTTTCAATTATCCCATGTGTAATTCCACCATAATCTATAGAATTAATGTGGCCCAATCAAACTTCTAAAACATATTTGATTTCTCTGTCTGCTCAGTGACTGAAGATGTGCAAGGGGGTGACTGGTGAGTCCTAATGGTGGAGGTGAGCCCAACCATCTCAGAGGTGGAGCCTTGTCTCCTTCCTACCCATCCGATCCTGATAAAGCACCTTGGTTTAATCAGCTGGCTCAGCTGAGGAGTGGGATGATTTCCCTAAAGGAAAAAGGGAGATAGTTTGGGAGAGCTAAACTGTGCACAGGAAGATAATTTGCCAGGATGAGCTCCAAAGGGTGATCCATAAGGGAAGGAAGAATGCGCTGCTGAGTGGTGTGGCTGGTCTGAGGGAGGGCAATGGGGTTCTGAACTGGGGAGAATGGTGGTGCCAGCCACGGGGCTGGGTGGAAGCAGATGAAGAAATAAATACACCACTGTGTGTGTGACTGTGGTCATGGGTGTGATTTTTGCCTGGAGCAGAGGAGTAGGTTCCTGGGTGGGAGCTACAGGGTTTGGAAGCAGAGGAGTGCAGGGAGAATTAAAGCAGGAGTTGTGCTGCCCGGGGACAGCAGGAGGTGACTGTGGGACGAGGGGCCCCATCCTGCACTGCCATCGATGGAGCTGGCTAAAGACACTGCTGGCCAGTAGCCTGCTGCTTGAGGAAGGGGAGGGATACTCTAGAATTTCTGAGTTACAACTATGTTTTCTCCTAAGGATTAAGGAAAAAAAAAACAGCAGTGAGTGAGTGAGCTGACCTGGTAAGGCCAAAGGAAGGCTGGGCTGCTTGCGTCCCCTTTGATGTGCCTCAGCTGAGACAAGGAGCTAACTTAGCCCTTTTGCAATTCTCTTGAATTTGGGGGAGTTTTCTTAGGCTGTCATATCAGTGCATTAACTACTCCCAGTGTTGTGAAATGGCCTGTCCCAGGGTGGTAGTGACGCTCACACTCAGTAATGTTTTAGCTTAATTAACTTACGTGACTAAAGTTATTAAAATTGCTGTAGGATAAATATGTCTTGTGACTCCAGTAAGACCTGCATCTTACTGATGGTCAAGACCAAACATTAGCAGCAGTATTGAAACTGCAAACAAAGGCCTCTAAAGAACACCCTTAGCACTAGCCAAAACTGTTCCTAATCTTCCATTTATTTGGATTCCTTTTCAAAATAATGTATATCCTAGGTAAGCTGGTATAAGGTTTATTCATATGTTACCTCAAATATCTCCTTTAAAGCATTGCTGTGTTCATACTGCTACTTATTTTGAAACAATCTGGGGGTATGCAGCATTGCCTTTGGTACTCTGATTAAACATGCCGTGCTGTATGTGTGCTGTATTGCCTCTCAACTACTTTACCAGATCATTCTCATCCCATGAGAGATCCCCTTGCCTTGCAGAACAATTACAGCCACTAAGAGGTGTTCGTAGCCCACTCCTCCTTCCTCTGTACCAGACTACAGAAGACAGCATTTTCTCAACAGTCATTAATTCTACCCAAAGGTAGCTTGAAAGTGTCTTAAAATCAACATCTGGAAAAACTAAGTACAGAGACTTCTTTCAAATACCACAAACTGAATCATGGGGCCAAATTCAGCCTTGATGGAATTATTATCTGATATCTGTGTTCTGTGTTTTCCCTACATTACTTGAGTAAATTCCCTTATATGGAGAGGTTTTCTGAGATGTGCATGATGCCAAAATGCTCAGAGAATCACATAGGACCAAACCTAAAATACTGAAGTAGAAAAAGAAAAAAGATATTCAAACACAGATTTTTCTTGAAAGTGTATTGTTGAAATCCCTCTTTTGAGTAGGGAACTTAAGCATCAGTTCTGGCAGCTGTAATACGGGGAGCCCAGTCTTAACTGGAAAGGGAAAGACTACTCTTTGTGACTAATTTTTAAGGACATAAATGTTCTCATGTTTCTGATAAAATAACTTGCTGAAGGGAAAGACTTATTTACATTTTTGTAGTTTTAGAGATTAAGCTGTATTTAAACAAAACTATATATTCAGTTTATTAAAATATCTAAATGTTTGCTTCTTAATCCATCACTTTTTCATTGCTTCTAACACTGATGTCATCTTCTGTCCCCCATACTTTTATGGGAATGGGGGAGGGGGTTGTTACGTGCTTGTGCTAGCTGTTCATAAATAAGCTTAAGGCAGACTTTTCTGCTTTTTTTTAATACTTATTTTAGGCTCATGACCTCCTCTTAAAATGTGAAAGCTGCATGCTTATCAGTGGGGGTATAGCTCAAGAATAGTTGAGTTCTGAAGTACATTCTGTGGTAATATAGGAAAAAAAAAAAAATCAGATATAATTTACCTGCAACCCAGTTCTGTTAGGGGTCCTGTGTTGTCACATGTCCCTCCCTGGCTCCTCCCAGCCTGAAAGGTGAAAGGTTTGCTGCTGGTGCTGGTTTTTAACTTGCAAAAACCAGTTCACAAGCAGAAGGCAACCAAGGACTTGAGATTGCTTGCTGTGCAATCAGAATGCCTGACATGTTTTACAGTTCTGTTCCTCAAGCACAGGAACAGCAATCTGTTGAGTCAGAGTGCCATTTCTCCCTCTCTTCTGATGGCTGCACTTCTCCAGCAGTGGGACATAAACACTCACAGCCAGCCTGTGTCTCCAGCACGCAGGTGCCGACGTGTTTGACTCCGTGTTAGCAGCCATCAGGTTTATTCACAGTGATATTTACCCACAACAGAAGGAAATGGCTGCAGGGACAGCATATGCTACCAGAACTGCTCTTTACGAGGAAGACAAGACTTTGTGTGTTTTTCTTCCTTGTTCTATTTCATGTGTGTGAAAGAAAACCAAAAAACTAAGCTCTTGTATCTCAAGGCAGACTTTGGTAGGTGAATAACCTGGCACTGTATCTTTGTGCCACTTGCAAACACTAGAGCACTTAAAGTGGCCTTTTCCTTCTTTTTTTTTGCTTCTGATGGCTCTTCCTAAAACTTCCCATCAGTCACACCGTAGCTCCTGAAGCTCACCGAGCTTCCTTGGCAGCGCTGGATGAGCCAAGGCCGGGACCAAGCAACTGGCACACAGCAGAGTTTCTCCTCCCCACGGCAGAGGATGAGCCACAGGGGATGGGCACACACACACACACACAGACACACACACAAATACACACCCCTACTGCCACACCTGTGTTTGAACTGCAGTTCTGTGGTGACACAGGGAAAGGCCAAGGCTCACATGAGCTCTGCTGTTTGCAGCTTCACGGGAACTGCAGCTCCGGGAGCTGGGGGAGCACCTCTGCCCTGAGGAGAATGCCTGCTGCCTCAGAATTATAAACACTGAATATTAAGGATGTGTTGCACTCTTAAACTCTGAATGGATGCAAAAGGTAATGATATAACAGGTTAATTCTAATGCAGAATGACTCTGAAGTCTGCAACTTTCCTTATTTTTCTATGAGGCTTCGCGAGTCAGTTTTGCCCTCTCTTTTGGAGGGGATATATCAGGGAATCAGAGAAAGGGAGAAAACTGTAACTTTGTGGTATTTTGTGCTTCTGTAATTCTTGGCTTCTAGTTACCACTTTAACTTTCCATATATACATACGAAATATAGATTTTCACATATATATTTTGAATAAGCAATTTCTGTCTCTCCAGGATGCAGAAGAAGTTATTACATTTACTATTTGGCTGAATCCTGCTCAGCATGATCTGAGATTGATTTCAACACTTTATCTCCATTCCTGAACCCCCAAACTTGATTTTTATGCCATGTGAGCACATTCTCTCTGCTTTTATTTCAGTGCAGCTCTTAACAGGTCTGGATGAATTTGCGTCTTTCAAGGCCTGGTGTTAACACCAATTTTTTCCTTCATTCTCCAATTGTGGACCCCAATAATAACCTCAAAGAGGATTGATTCAAGATAGCACATGGTAACCTTTATCATATGCAAATTCATGTTGCATTATTCAAATTTATTAATTTGGCTGCCAAACACAAAATAATTACAATTGACCTGTGAACAGATCAGTTATTTGATGGTTAAAGTCTTCATGTTCACTTATTGGAACAAGACTACTCTTGGGCAATGCTGTTTTTTTAAAAGGTTGGTTAATTATCCAGTAATAATAATCTTCATTCAGTTGTAATTATCAAAATGTTAATATGGAAAAAAAAAAAACAACAAACCTTCTCCTTGCTGCCTAATTCCATGACTTCTTCCAATTTTAATTATCTAGGCAGTAGTTCCTAAATGAGACTAATTCCATTGTCAGAAATACTTTCCACCTCTGACAAGGTATTCTCACAAGCTTGAGAAAATGTGCTGGTTTTTGCCTGTTAACTTTAGTTCATTATCCTGTGAAATCTCATGATAAAGTTATAACTAGAAATGAAGATAATTTCAAGAGCAAAACACTACACAGCAAGTGATGGTCAGAGTGCTTTATGGGGTTATTTGGGACTGGAATGGTGCAAAGAAGCAAAGAATGCTGAGTGCTGCACATGAGTGACTGGCTGAGATACAGTGGCATTTAGCCAGAGGCTGGCTACCATGGCATGGAAACTCAGTTATTACAATGGTTTGGATCCCAAATCTGTTTGAATAAGAGAGGTTTCAAATAATCCATGTCACTGTTAATGTACTTCACTACATGTCAGAGGATGTGATTCAGACTTGGGGGAGAGAAGGGAATTAGGAATAGCTGATGCTCAGATAACTGAGACTGTCCCAGAACACAGAATGCTGAGGTTTTTAGCCACTTTATCCCAGATCATTAATCTTGTCTGTTTTATGCTCGCATTGCATCCCGCAAAACTTCAGAATTTCCAGAAGATGTTGAGTGTGGGTTTTTTTTGATGGTTTGGGTGGGGTTTTTTTTGCTTGTTTATTTTGGCTTTGTGTTTCTTTGGTGCTACGGAAAAGTACTTTTCCCCCTTCTTTTTCTTTTTAGTCCCTCCCAAACTGAAACAGAGACTGATATTTTAAATAATTATTTGCTCAACTTTTAGTGCAAGCAGCATCTATTTTTTGAGACTAAATTACATCAATATGATGTGCTTAGTGTGTGCTTGGTGTGCTTGCTCAGTAGCAAACGCAGTACTGGGATGGTTCAGTTCTGTATCTGCAGTTCCCACATGTGTTGACCCATCTCCAAAAGGGGCTGTGGGATGGAGTTGAAAGTACTGGTAAAGTTTACTTGTAAACACAAAGGAAAATTCTGGTCATGGAGGTTAAAGCTGCAAGTAAACAGATACAAAATAAAGTTATATCTGTGGTCTATAATGAACTTTACTCAGAGGGAAAGCTTGGCAAAGGACTGTATAGAAATGTTCATTACATCACAGTGCTGAACTGTGCAAATTCAGTCTAACCAGTGTAAAACCTGAATTGCTTTGTCATAGATTCTGATTCTTCAATAAACCTGAAAGAACTTGGCTGGGGTGGGAGGTGTGTTAGGGGAGCAAGGCAGCAATAATAATTGCTTTCTTCTCAGAATTACCTGTTCAGCCTTTCCAAAGTAATATTTTACGTGGAAGCATCTCCCTCTGTATTTCCTCAGCCTGCCTATTCTACCTTCAGTAGAATTAAATTAAAATTTCAAAGAAAAAGTTAGATAAAGATTTTCATGAATTATCTCTAGTCTGGAGTTTAATGAAAAGTGTATTTAGAATGGGGATGTGCTCTGAGATAATTACCTTTGCTTGTCAGTGGTCATCTTCTATCTGGAAGTGACAGAATAGTGGAGATCCACCAATAATTTTTGGAGGTATTTATTTTGTATCTAATTCCACTGGAAATCTAACTTAGTATACCTTGTTATGAAGTTAATTTTTAAAGGAATTACTACAAGTATTAATGCAGAGCTGCTAAGATATCACTTAAGTGCTTCTTCACAAATACAGCTACATTACTTTTAATATTCTGCTTTCCAGAGTGGATATAAAAAGCACATTTAACTGTAATTGCCAGCTGTCATGCTTGCTTTTTTACAAATGGGTGCCTGCAAAAACAGGCCCTGTTTACTGCTGAGGAATAATAATTTCTGGATATCATCTTGGCAGTGAATGTTGGGGAGATATCCTTTAAGCCACTGAATTGGAGGTTAGGACATTCATTTCAGTGTCAGCTGACATCCCAAGCTGGATCACAAATGAAAAGCAGCAGAGTTCAATTGCAGTGTTTAACAATAAAGCAGGAAACTCTAATTGCCAAGCTACTGGCAGCTGAAAGTAGAATTTACCGTAATGCTAAGTGAGCAGATCTGACTGTTGATATAACATTACAAATATCCACTCTTTCTCAAACCAAGCAGAGGGCTTTTTTGATTTTAAGAACCGACTGTGCACCGATGCATAGAAGAGATAGGATTATGCACAGCAATTTCACTGTAGGGTCTAAAATACTTCTAAAGTCACCGTATTATAAAAAATACTACAACTTTTTAATGGACTCCTTTAAAAATTATTATTATTATTATATCCTCTTTCTCTTCCTCTGAAGTTTATACAAAATCTCTTTAAGCATTTGCCTAAACCCAGTACAGTCCAGGCCATCTCACTGCATAGTCATCAATACCTGACTTTTTTATTAAAAAACCCATGGCCCCAACAAACTTCCTAAAAAAAAACAAAAAAAAACACCCCAAAAAACAACAACAAAAAAAAGCACTCCAAACTGCAAATGAAACATTTTGGGTGGAACTGATGTTTGTGCTACTACTCATTAATTCATCAATTTACAATAACTTGTTTAATATGCATAATATCTTAGTTGCTCAAGTGTTATAAGTTTTTTTTAACATTAAACATTCCTCAGAGAGACCCTGATTTCCCCCATTTTTGTCTGTTAAATATTATTACCCCTACCCTGTCTCTTGTTAGAGAATAACAAACACATCAAACATCTTGTTTAGCTTTCTTCCTCAGGTACACACAAAGATAACACAAGGTATGTGTAAAACTCACATTATCAATCAACAAATGCATCTTTTTATAGGTGCATGCATGGTTAAAACCTATCCTAGGCACAGCTAAATGTGCTTATCTCAGTTGCATGCATATTTATGTCTGACTAGTTAATGAACTGGATTATAAAACATGTTAAGAATTTTTGGGCAAGGGGGTAAAATAGATACAAGAAATTTTAAATGGAAATTTTACCCTCTGCAGAATAGTGACCTGAGTTTAAATGTCAACAAAGGTCCATCTTCAAGTATCATGTCACTTTCATTTCCTTCTCCACTGCCACTGCAGCATGAAAAAGCAATGAGAGGAAAAGTGTCCAAAGTTGTTACCATGAGAGCTACTGGATTTCCTGGATTCTTGTGCAAAATTCTGTTTCTTTCCAAGCAGCCCATGCAATGTGACCTCTGCCTCTGAGTACTTCCTATTGATTTCAACAATAGTGGTCATGAGACTACCACTATGCTATCTTCAGAAAAAGTCAAATTCAAGTTTCACAAAGGTCTAGAGCTCAGTTTGTGCTGTGAGCAGCCTGAGGGCTCAATGCTTACTTTCCTAGATCCTCAGCCAGCTCCTGGCACGGGCAGGAGTTTGCTGGCACAGCACGTGGTGCCAGCTGAAGGAGAGGCCATCAGAGAACTGACAGAGAGCCAGGCAGCTTCCCCAAAACCCTGCATGCTGCTGCCAGTGCTCTGCTTTCTTTGGTTTTCTGTCCCATAATACAGACACCATCCTCCCACCACACTGGCCATAAGCTTCAGTTAAATAATCACTGTGTATTCATAGCATGTAAATTGTCCTTCATTCACTAATAAATTAGTGAAGACAATTTTGCTGAAATAAAGCTTAAAAACTAATGTCCTAGGGAATGTTTGTCCTAAACACCAAAGTCAACAACCGGCTCATAATTACCTATGTGAACTAGTTTCCTGAAGTCAGCCTGGAAATATAGATTAAGGTTGTATGGTCTATTCCTAGTATTTCCTAATATGGTCTATTCCTATTTTCCTAATAAATTCCTAATACAGCTAAGTCTGACACATACCCCAGGATCAAAGCTCTTATGTACCATGGTTGTTGATGCTCCTTGCTTGACTGCTACTGAAGACTATCTGTGTCCAAGGAAATGTGTGAAATACACTTGGGGACAATGTGAATTCAATTTCCCCTTATCTACACAAGGTTAAAAGGGGTATTGCAACTTGTAGAAAATATTTATTAATAGAATTTTATCACTTAAGCCTGCAATAGATTTAAAATAGCCAGTGTTAGATAAAAATGTGTTTCTGAATTGCACAGTTAAGTTATAAATCAAATTTTTTAAACTGACTTTTTAGAGCTCCAACATTTATGACATGTATGACCTAGTAGTCATCCATGTCAGGCTTTTACTAAGTGCACCAGGTACCAGAAACAAAGTGGGATTGCCGTGGCTGCAGTCCTTGTTTGCTTACGTCCATTCCCAGAGCCTCCTGCCAGGAGAGCAGGAGCTCCTTTGGAGAACTAAAAGTCGCTCTCAGATCAGCAGCTCGTGTCTGTGGCAGTAACTCCCCAGCCCAGAACAGTGACTTGGTTCTCAGATCAGGAGGGGAAAAGGAAACACAAATACGATTAGAAGGGAGGCACAAGCACTGTGTATGCAATGTGTTTGAACAACCATGTGTTGGAGGTGTTGGAGACTCCTGCCGAGGGCCTGTTAGAATCCTTCATTTCCATTAAGATCTAAGAGACACAGCTGCTAGAGCGAAATGGTGACAGTGACTTTTTTGTGCTTTTTGCCTGAAGTGTGGGGCAAAAATATCTTTAATTGGATGGTGCCCCTTGGCACTAAACAAAGTAAAGGTTTCTGTGTAAGTGCCTCTCCCTAACTCCCTCTGAGCTACTCTTCCCTGTGGCATTCTGCTTTCTGTCCTGTCCCAGGAAACTGGCAGCTGCTGGGATGCAGTCTGTGATTGCTCATTGGCTAAGGCACACTGAGCAGCACATTCAGAGGTGAAAATGAGGATGGAAAAGGTGGTTGGTCACTTAGGGTCTGGATATGCTCTGGGCGTCCTTGCATAGATTTAGAGGATCTTTTTGTTTACAAACATGACTTGCATCTTGTATGTTTAAAATGATCTATGAGGTATTTTTTACAGCACTCTTTTTTTCAAGGCATTAACTGTCCTATGTTATGACAGGGTGTTTTTGAATGGAATAACAGGTGTCTGAAGAATTGTGTGAGTACAACTTCAGAAGTTGTTTTTGAGACTTTGACTACTGTTTCCAGAAATCCTTAATGTCTTGCAAAATAGAACAGCATAATTTATTGGAATGGTCACGACTGAGTTGTGAAAGTTTGAATCATTGGTTGAAAATAGATCTGTCTGTTAGCTTTCTTCTGGTATAACATGAAAATAATCTCTTAAGCTGTTTTTAGTCCACCTTTTCTTATACAGTTATTTTATTAGATTCTAACTGGTGCTCCTCTTTTACCTTCCCTTACTACTTTTTTAAAATAAAATTTTCCTGGTTTTAGATGTACATTAGATACTTTCCAGTAGGAGACAACCAGGTCAAAAGAGATGAAACTCTGAATATTTAATATTTGTCAGCTAATGCATATCTAGATAAAACAATCTGATAAAGAAAATTAATGTAGAATCTGGCTTCCATGCTAGGACTCAGAGAACGAATTTCTGGATGCCTTCTGTTCTCATTGAAAATCTTTGCCAATTTTGATGATGATATTTCCGTGAAGTCATATTTGTTTTCTTTAAGAATATATTTCTTCCTCATTTTGCTTCAAATCTATAAGGTATTATGGTTTCCTCATTTGGAAATGGAGAAAAAGAGGTAATGTATTTAACATCAAACATTCCTTGTATGCAATGCAAATGTGTTTGCCATAATAATATTTAAGAGAAAAAACGAGACATAGCAAACCCAAGAATCTAAACTTAATGAATCCAGCCAGTGACCTTTAAGTCTTTAGCTAGACCCTGGGAGAGCTGTTTTCTGTTCTGTGCTGGGAGAGGAAGAATGCAGTTTTCCCCATGAACAATAGACTATTTGGTTGTACCCACCTTCTTAAAACAAAAGATAAGAAAGAGCTTCTCAATAACAAAATGCTAGTTTACTTCAGCTCCACTGTGCTTTTGGAGAGAACTAGCAGTTATTTGAGAGTATCTTCTCAAGGAAAGTCACTGGTTGATAACAAAACTTCAAGAGAATTGGAGGCAGAAGTGTATTTTTCTGAGCAATCTCTTGTGACTGTATGCAGTGTTTCATTGAAGGCTTTGGTCAGTTAGGCTGTGATCTTCCCACTTCAATTCTACCTGCTTCAACTCTAGAGTCTCCTGGGTCCTTTCTAATCCAAGTTTTCACTTGCTAGAACTAATTAGAAACTGCTGAACAGTAAATGCCCTTAACTCAAGTAGGCACTTGAACCAGTAAGGAAAATAGCAGTCCCAGGGAATGGGTACCATCCCACACCCTCACAGCCAACAATCTGCATTAAAAACCACTTTATATGTGCTGTTTTAAGCTGTGCTCCCCAGAGTGCTTTACCAGAGTAAAGAACATGCATGTGAACATCTCAACATAGGCTGAGACACTCTTCACTTTGCACCCCCAGAAGGTTGGCAGTGAAAAAAAGTGGGAAAAGTATTCCCAAATCCTTGACAATGAGACTCCTCCACTTCAGATGGCCTAGAGCAATTCAGTTTTTCAGGACAGCCTCTTGTGAAGAAATCTACTGTTACCCTCAGTGTTTACATAGGAGGTCACAGATCTGAACAGGCAAGTTCTTTCTTTTAGCAGTAGTCATTGCCATGCAGGTGACAGGCGAAAGAAAATCCCTGGAACTCCACAGTGTTCAAAGGCAGGCTCACAAAGTTTATGAACCCGCAGTTGGGCCACACACCAAAACCCCAAATCCTGCCCTGGGGAGGGCTCTGAGGGAGCAGCAGAGCAGCCAGAGATGCTTTCACTGCACTATAAAATCTGAGCAGGCCGAGGCTGGCCCCTCCTGCTCTGGCTTCTCTGAACCCAGGGCACTGATCCGGTGCTGTTGCCCCTTACCCAGAGAAGAGGAAGAGGCTGCCTGTCCTTCTCCCCTCTACTCTAGTTCCCTTGCAGAACAGAAAGCAAGATTCAGGAGAGAAAGCACTGATCAAAAACAAACTACCATGAGCCATAATAGAGCCCAGTGTGTCTCCAACTTATCAAACTAGCTGCAACTGTGCAGAAAGTCATGATAAGATTGTCCTGACTCTGCTTCAGGGGAGAAAAGCCCTTGGACACATCAGATTTACTTCAACCGAGTAATTTTCCAGGACCTCAGTATGTGCTGCATAAAGTCCTTCTCACATAGCCTTGACCTATTAACTGCTCTTCAATTTCAGACATAATCTTGGTTAAAACCCACAAAAACTCCCTGTTCTCACATGTGACCACATCAAGGACTCTGCTTATGCTGAGGATTATTAAGCCTGTTGGACAGGTTGTAACAGCTGGCTTCCCCACAGGCCCCTGCAGGGCCTTGCAATATTGTGACAGTAAGTTTCTGCACTGTTTTCTGACATTTCCTAATGGTTTTCTGCATGAAGCAGCCAATTCCTCTGGACCCTTGTCTCCTAACAGCAGGAACCATTGTTCCTGTTGAGCTAAATTCCACCCCCCATTCCCTACCAGAATAGCTGCTGCAATGTTTTGACACCCGATGCTGAGGAAAAGCCTTCCCAGAGTCTCCTCCTGGGGCAGCGTGAGGAGCTGCTCTTGGCTTCACCAGTCAGGCTGTGCACTCTGGAGGGAGGTTCTACTCCTCTTTGAGCTTTTCTCCTTGTTTATGTGTCTATAGCCAGCCACATAGCACAGATGACAGATGTGTTTATATTGCTTTACAGGTGGGATAGCTGTAGAATTACATTTTGCCAGATGAATGTGAAATGCTGGAGTATGCTCTCACACACAGCCAACAAAATACCTTTTAAAAATTGTTCCAATGTACATGATACCACTTTTCATGGCAAACTCTTGACTGTATATTGTACTGTTGAAAGTAAGGTGCTTAAAATGAGAAAACAGGATACACCAAAAGTCAAATTCACTGTATCAGAAAAAGAGGAAAACTCTGTTCCTTCCCTTACTACTGATTTTTTTTCTCTATTTCAGAGCTTGAACCAGTTCAATCTCCCCAGCTGACAGTTTTGCTCTGTTTGATGTCGATTTGGTAAGGCTTTTTGCACATAAGCTTTGAAGAAAGTCTTCTTAAATGGGTAAGTATTATGCCTGTAGCATGACACTTGTCACCTTTCTATTTATCTTAAGAAGTGAGCAAGAATTTTCAAAAGGTGCACAACAGATTATAAGGACTGCTTAGACAAGACCAGAGGGAAAATGATACTGGTTTAGTGCTCTGGGGGTTTTGGAAGACTGTAAAGTACAAACTGTCATGAAGCCAACCTAATATAACTGTTTCCTTTATACTCGAAGGATTCACAAGGGACTTCACCACTAGCATAAAGGAAATAAAGTCTGTTGTGCTAGAAAAAGACTTTGTTGCTTACAATTTTAAAAATGACACAAAGCTTCCTTACAGGAAATGTTACATTCATACAAAGTCCCATGTTTATTTGTAGACAAAAATTACCATTCACATAGCAGGAAAACTAGAAGAAAACAGACAGCACAGACTTTGAGCCACTATGGGTTACTGGTGAACAGACCCACATGATAGCAATAAATACAAATACACAAAAATTTTACTTAGATGTAGAGAAATCTTTATTGTCTCATTTTAAAGTACTGGCCTAATTTCTTAACAGGAATTATTGGAAATAAATTACTACAGGAATGCAAATGAGGAGCTTGCAGAGTCTATTTCAGGTAAAGCTTAGCTTATCTTACACTATTCGACCAAGATATACTGACTTGGGATATTTTTTCTTTAGATCAGGCCACTGAACAATGAAATAATCTGAAAAGTAGTAAAGAATCTTTCCTGACAGGGATAAAGTTTCCACACGGCAGATGCTCTCTACATAGACGATGATTGTTTTCTTTATTCGAAGAAGGCCAAGAAGAAAAGCAGATAAACAGACAGGAACACATGTTCCTGGTCCATTGCACAGTATCTAAAAGAGATGAAACACATTACAAAAGTAAATAATTAGTTCCTTCATACAGTAAAGAATTATTTAACATTGCATTTACACAAAAATTATATTTTAAATTATTTTTTTTTAAACCCAGAAAAGGCAAGTTAATATGAAAAAACAGGAGGGGGGGCAAACAAAACAAACTATTTCAAAGTAGCTGTCAAAAATACCATATTTCTTTGCATGTCACGAAGGAGGAAAAGACCTCTGAGATGGGACAGTTATTTCTATGAAGGAAAAGTTTACAATTCCTTGACTTGTGGGTATATAACCAAAACAGCTTCCACTCTCATCTTTGTGTTATATCAGTCATTAAATCCGTGCACATAATAAAGCCAAAGAAATTTAATTAGGATTAAACCTGGGATTCAGTTACAAACATCTTGAATGTTGGCTTAAGTCAGCAGAACACTTAAGAATTCATCAAAAATGTGCTGATGAATTAGGACCTTCACAAGAATCTGTTAGCTGATATGTGTGACTAGATTTTATTTTTTGTTTTTAATAAACACTAGGAGACAGTTAAAAGCAAATACAAAAGGAAGGCGTAGTGGTAAAAACATGTCATGTCCTTTGAGCAGAGGATCTCAAATTCACATAACATTAACAATGAAAGAAAGTACTCTTTTAATTTTAGATATTGTTCAACTGAAAAACAGATTGTTTAAAAAAGTAAAAGGTTTAAATTGGGGTATATTAGGCACTCCACTTGGTATCAAAATTGATTTCAGGCAAGAAATTTCTTACTAAACTTAAATACTACCATGTAATCAGCACTTTTCTGCACAGCTGGGGTTACATGGAAATAAAGAGTTCTTTTATAAAATCATGGCCCTATACCACATAAAGTCACTTTTTTTTTTTGTTCCAAGTTCACCAGCTTGTGAAAGATAATATACTGGTTGGGAGAAAAATCTCAATTTCTGCTTCAGGGCTGTCTGTAACAGTTCAGAACATTTCCTTTCCTGCTTCATGGCACGATCTCACTGATAAACTGGTTAAGAGCACCTAACTTTAGCTAAAAGCAACAACAGATTTGGTGCTATGGAGTTCCAAATTCTCTCACCTATTCTTTGCCTTGACCATAGCCCCAGAAATCCAGCTTGGGGATGTGATTACTCTAATGCTGTGTTTTCTGACCAGAATCAACAGACTGTAATACTGTTTCTAAAAATGTCCTGATTTTATTGTTGATCTTAACTGAACTATTTATTAATACAAGACTTCACTGATATTTTCTCAGAGTCCCTGACAAGTAATATGCTGTATGCCATTTTAATCTTGACATTTTAGGGTATCAACATCCACAGATACTCAAATTTGAAACTTGCAATGATGTAGTTATTTTATATTATTTTTTATTAGATAGCTAAGAAACTTAACACATCATCTTTGCATCCTAGAATTTTGAAATCAGAGTAGAATACTGTGGTTTCAAACCTCCTGCAGAACCTGATTTCAAGCCCATCCACACTTAAATCCTACTCTACAATCTACTGAGAATGAAAATCTGTTTTTTACATTTAGTAAGGACATAAACCAACCACACACGCTGCCTTTTTGCATTTCAAAGAAATTTTTCCAGATCTGTGAACTAAATGATGCATTTTGCAGTATTTCCTGGAAAGATTGATTAATTTGTATGTTGACTGTGATACTGGAACATGGCTATTGATGTGTAACTTAAGGCATGTTTAGGTATCTCTGTTTGTAATAACATTTGTTACTGTACTCTAAATATAGGCATAGGAAATAATGTGCTCTCCTGTGTCTGCAGGCAAAACCCACCAGCATCCCTGAAGAAGCATAAGAAGCACCTGAAGCCCCCAAAAATTATTTACTACTTACTATTTTTGTGAGTTTAATATACAGTCTTGTTGTACACAGTCTAACTATTGATCTTCTATTCAAAATTCAGCTTTAAGGGAACAGACAAAAATGTGCACTACTGCTGAACAGAAACTCCACTTTCCTTTAGCAGCACTACCTGGAGTACATATATTGCTTTATCTTCACTGCTCCCTGTCCCTTTCTCCGTTCTATTGCCATCCTCTCTCCTGTCCCTTCCTCAGTGCCATCATTTTCCATCAATTTCTCTGTACTCTACCCAATCCTCTGAGATGTCTCCCACCCATCCTTTCTTTCCAAGTTTTCTTTGTGATCACTGGTGTTCATCTCTCTTTGCATCCCTGTTCTCAGGCAGCCTTCCAGCTGTTTTCCCTTTTGAATGGCTCTGCACCCTTTTAGCCTCCACCTACTATGAAAGCTTAAATATTGGTCCCTTACTTTCCCCAGTCTGACACAAAATGTATCAGTTGTGGATATTATTTTGGTCAGGTAGCCATCATAACATTCTACTGAGCCCAGAAGTTGAGAACTGTAGGACAGGTTTTAGAAAAAGCTGAATTTTTACAATCATGGTCTTTATCAAGCCATAGACTTTATCCTACTTCTCCCCTTTATTAAGCCTGGCCAGCAGCTCCAGTCCTTCTGGTATTTTGGTATCCTTGTGTCTAGATGCACACACAAAGGTAAATGCCACAATGAATTCCAAATTAAGTGTACTCACAAAAGATCATGTAATGAAATACCAGTAAATGGGTCTATTTGTGAACCTCTATGTAGCTCTAAAGGCCACACTGAGCTGCTGTTATTACTTTGTTGAGGAACAAAACAGAAAGACAGCAATCAAAATTAAAATAAAATAAAAATAAATTAAAATAAAATAAAATCATAATAAAATACCTCTCCTATATTCAGGTTTTGATATGATGCACTCAGTTTATACTTTCTACTGACTGTTTATAATTTGTAAGCTGCATCTCAGATGCCCTTTGATCCATGGAAAAGCACTTGCATGCAGGAAAAAGGATCAGGAAAATTATGGGCTTGGCATCTTTAAAAAAAACATGGTCTGATCATAACTCATGTCCTCTGCTCTTTCCCCTTCCACACATATGAGTTCAAACAGGACAAAGCAGATATGACTCTATAGGATTTCTGTATGCAAAATGCTCACAATAATACTCTGATTATAGATGTTCATATCCCCAGATGCTTGGATTTAGAAACTGGCCCCTGAAAGAGACTGTTATAAACCTGCTAAAGCCCACAAACAGATCTCTATCTGAACTGGTAGCTGTGATCTGTAAGTCAGAACTAAAAATTAACCTTCGGTTAACCCCTTCAGTGCATGTCCAAGACATGTCCTGCTTAGAACTGGTGCAGTTGCAATTGCAGTGGCAATTCCCCTCCAAAAAATCTCATCTGACCAGTCCTACTTACTCCCTCTCACACTGCCAGCAGGAAGGGAGACCAGTGGTCCTTCTGCTTGGAGTCCAGTATCATACACTCCTCGAGGAATACAGGGGAAACTTCTGAGCAAACAAATAGGTACATAATGAAGAAGAGGAACCATTGCAGAAGGTGTAAGGTAGAAATGCTGCTGTTCAGCTCCTGCCTGTACACAAACTGGAAAGGATGATGGAAAGGGAGTGAATCACCTACAGCCTTCCTCAAAGATGAGAAGATGAGAAGATGAGCAGTCCTACTTGTGAATTTCAAAACACTATTCAAAAGTAAATTTTGGACAATGATTGATACCTTACACCTTGAAAAGACCAAAGCTTTTGTTTTTCCCCATCAGCAAAATACCAGTATGTCCCAGTGAAGCCCATGGCATGCTCTGGGGAAGAGGCATGCATCTCTTGGACAAAAAGGGACCAGGGCCTCTGTAAGGTCAAGCAGCTATTGGGGGGTGTTTCCCTCAAGTATCTACTCAAAATTATCTGTTTTCCTCAGTATCTATTTACTTTAGCCACAAGGCTGCTTGTGGAGTATTTGTGATGTGCCTCTAAAAATCTCTGAGTTCAGCCTTCCTTAATAAGGCATCACAAAGGGGGGAAAAAAGGGGCCAAAGACAATTTTTGTGTCACTTTTGTGACCTCTTGAGCTGCAATTGTCCAAGGACTTTCCTGGTCATTGGGGGTCCCTACTTCGTTGCCAAGAAACTGTAATGGATTGTTCCAGAAGAGAATGCTGCAGGTCTCTCTACACCATTTATAAGAACCTCTAATGCAAGGAAATGTCCTGCTCAATGTTAAATGGGTCCACTGGCTGCCTGGCCTCACAGCTAGACCAATATACTAAGTCCTACATACTAAAATTCTCTGCCAATTCAATCTAACCAAACTCTAAACAGTACAATAAAGGAATCAAGCTGTATATTAATGGAGGTTTAAAAGCAAAGGATCAGAATACAACATTTACCTTCAGCAGCTCTATAAATCTAGTTTCCTATTAATCACTTTTATATAAAAGTGGAATAGTTCTTTGTGTTTCAGATATTTTCCACAGCTGTTGAAAGAAAATAAGCTAAGCCAGCAGTCTGGGAACACCAGGAACACTGGCACAGGGCACCACTGCTGATAAAAGCTGCTTTAGAGTTGGTGAATGCAGTACTGTAGCAGAGTGACATTTACCAGGGAAAGCACTGAAAGCAGAGCTTGCAGCTTCACTGGGATTAAATGTCACTGGTCAAAGCAAAAATGAGTAAAGCAGTAAACTTGCATTTTTCCTCCTAAGTATGTAAATATACAATTGCTGCCTATCTTTTAAAGAGCAAGTGTTTAAGTACTATTTATGTGCCCAAATTACAACAGTCCAAAGGAGGACAACAGAAGTCCCCTAAATTTAGTAGAAAGTGGAAAACTAATTTGCAATTTGCTTTGCATAGGAAACTGGCAACTCCTACTGCTCTCCTTAACGACTTGTGCAGAGACTGGCCTTTTGTCACCTGGTGGAGAGCAGAAAAACTGCCCTGCTCCGTGGGGCTGGGGAGGATGGTGGTGTGGGGATGCTGTTTGCTGCTGGGGGGATGTGCATGTGTGAGCTGAAGTTGTGCTGCCTACCAGGCATGGAGCTGCCTCCTGGAGTACCTTTAGGACACTGCTCAGGCCTCCTTTGTTCTGGCAGGGCTCCCTACTCCACAGTGCTGAACACCTGGAGACAACACTGAGGGAATAGGAGGTGCTGCTGATAGACAACTACTGAAAGAGGCAAAGACAAGTGGAGTGACACAAAATGGACCAAAGCTGGGTTAACTGAATGATCTGTATCTATGCAAGTCCTACCTTTTAACTGCTATGCAATACCTACTTTATAACAGTGTAGGAAAAAACTTATTAGTTATTCCTATGTTATAGGAATAATGAATTTTTTTGTGTGGTTTTTGTTTTGGTGGGGGAGGTTGTTGTTTCTGTGGCACGAGAGACTCTGCAATGTATTCATTTGTATTCTGCTATGTAAATTACAATATCTCATGAGCTCATCAGCCCTTGTTTGGTTTTAATATTTTATTACTATTTCAAAAACTTCACACTCAAATACTTAAGCACGTTGAGAGGGAGTGTTCTTATGGAAGCTTTTGCTAGTCTTGCCCTTTAGTATGTCTGAAAATTCAAGTTTCAAATATTGAGAAAATTAGCTTAGAATTGTTAATATTTTTTATGGTTTAAAAAAGGCAGGAACCTTTTTCAACAATTCCTTATTATTATTGATGGGGAAAAAGAAGAATTTCAGGTTCTGTTTGCACAATAGAAAGGTCATTAAACTACTTACTGGTTTATTCTTTTTGATGAGGGAAGATCTTATCCAGTTCACTTTCCCCCACCACCTGCATATAAAACCAACTAAAACTTCACACCCTATTTTCTGTTTGAACTTACCTGCAGAATGCAAGGCAGGAAAAAAAAAAAAAAAAAAAAAGCCAAAATACTACCTGTGTAGTGTGATGTAAATCAGGTAATTAAGGCAGAACTCAATTATACCCAGGTACACTTTTATTTTCTACTGCCTAAATCACTTGAGTCATCAGGGGTGCAAGAAGGTAGTTATAGTGTCCTACAGCAACAGCTTGTGTTCAAGCTGGTCAGCAGCTGTAGGTTGTGGCACTGCCATGAAAACCTTTCCTGTTCACCTCTGGATCTCACTGGTACAGTAGCTGTTACTGTACAATACAGACAGTAAGTGAGGTGCTCTTCAAAACAAGCAGAGGCATGTGTGGTCCTACAGGCAGATTACCTAACCAGGATAAATAAGATTAGTGAATGCCAGAGTGGGGAAGAGAGAAGTGGAGGAGCAAGGACTTAAATTAGTACACTACACAGCTGGGGTTCTATTTGTTTCTGAGTATTACTTTCATTATAGAATGAAATAGACTGGGAAGCATCACCTTTTATGCAGCTCTCACTTTCTAAAGGTTTGGGGACAAAGAGAGAGGAAAAATCCTACCTAGTGTATTTTTCCAGGGAGAAAAGGAGAGCTTCTGCAAGACCACTGGGAACTAGATGTAAGGATTTAATCATAACAGCATAAGGCATTGTTAATTCCACCTTCTAGGCCTGACCCAGAGTTACCAACCCACTGTCCTCAGGGCTAAGAGACCAGGGAAGAGGCGCAGCTGATGTGATTTGCATCAGCCTCCGAATACAAAGCAGTGAGGGAAGCTCCCAGCTCCTGGATTTCAGCAGAGCAGAGGAGCTTAGCTATGCATGTGGCTATTTGACACTGTAAGACTTGAAACAGCTCAGGTCTGCTTGTGGGTACGCCCAAGGGCTTCACTGATGAAAAGAAATGAGTGGGGTCATTAAGAGTGTCAGAAGTTAGGCAACAGCTTAGTGAGGAAGGTTTGAGAATCTTCTTTTGGATGCCTAAAGAAACATGCAGGCTTTAATTTTTTCTAAGGAGTCTAACTGTAGGCACCACACCTAACAGCCCCTGTATGCCAGGTGACAGGTCTGTCATTGGGATTAAAAGCTCTTTGGAGTGGTAGTTTCCATCAGCATACTTCCCAGCCTAGCTGCCAAATGAAAAATGAGAAATATAGAATGATCAATTAAAAATAATGATAAATGACAGCTGTGAGGCTGGTACTAAGGCTGCGGAAGTCAGTGAAAATGTTAATGTTGGTTATTAAAGTGTTAGATGAACACCCAGGCTGTCAGTGGAACCAACAAAACAACCACTGAGTCTTTTGAGAAATTGTGGGAGATGGATAGGTTGGTTAAAAAAGAACAAGATTACCAAAGTAGATACAGGGTGGAAAATAAACTAACTCCCTACCTACATTACTATGGAGTGGGTATGTGGCTTATTGCTTCTGACAAATTAGTAGGAAGTAGAAGAAATTTGACCTAGTATAGATGAAAAAGTTGGTCATAAAAGAATTCAGTAAAAAGCCTTTGCCAAGTAAATTATATTGTAGTTACTGAACTACATCTCCAGCTCCAACACTAGGTACTAGCTGGCTTTCAGCAATGTCACCTTGGCTGAATCTGAACCTGACCACAGTCTTTTGGTCACCACAAGAAACACTATCCAACCTTTTGGAGCCTCTTTACAAATAATTTTTGTATCTCCTTATATAAAAAGTACTGCTTATCCTAGTAGTCTGCTTCTACTCCAAAGGAGAAATTCAATGCAAGACTTTCAAATATACTCATATATGTTACTATTAGCGGCCTAAAATGAGCCTTTAATTGCAAATCTCAGTGTGTCTTTCATTAATCAGGTATTTGTTTAACTTCAGCTTGAAAGCAGTATTTTAGGCTAACTAAACATGATATTTAAATGTTCATAAAATATCTCTGGGACTACTGCCCAATCACTGAAGTTGGTATAGCAAGAATGTGCATCAAATACCTGCCTGAAATATTTTCCCAGTGTAAAACCTAGAGGTGTTGGCAGTCTGCATCTGCATACCAGTGGTTAGATTTAGCAAGACTGTTATGCTTTATAACATACATGGAAGTGTGACCAGGGTGTTCATTAGGTTCATAATCAACCTGATAGCTGATGAGTTAAGACTCTTTTATGTCTAAAAATGCCTCCTTAAATCTAAGCTAAGATCTCAGTTCATCTTTACTGCTACTCCTGTCCTCCCTCTGAAAAGGAGTGTCTATAGGAAAGTCTAATTAGCAATCACAGAAAGGGCAGGGCTACAGCAGCTTTGAACCAGCTGACTGGAATAGCTTCAGATGTTTATCTGTGCTCAGCACAGGGGAATTCTGCATTGTGTCTGCAGGGTACTGTAGACAGTACACGAGGTAGGAGGGGTGAATAAGACTCGTTTTCATCAACACTGCGAAGTTAAACAAATTTTGATGCCTTCACTTTGTTTTCTTTTTAGACAAAGAAATTAGTTTCACTGAAGTTCTTAATCCAGTGTTCTTACTCTTGATTATTTCGACTGTTTTGATCCTAGAAGAACATTAGTAGATCAGACATACAGTCAATCTGGTCCAAAAGAATTATAAACACTGCAGAAAGATTCAGTGCACAAAAGAATGCAGCAGATAGTCCTAAAACTGCATTATACAAAGTTCACTTGTTATGAAATGAAGAAAAAATGCCACCACCCAGATTTTGTAGCTTTCCACAAAGTTCCAATTAGAACCGTGATATAAGGGACAATTACTATTTGTCACAGTAATCTGTGAGAGTGTTATGAACTTAAGACATTTTGGGCAGGCCACAAAGAATGGAAAATCTTAGCTAAATGAAATAATGATCTCCTTTCATTTAGCTTACTGTGCAAACCCTTCTGTAACCAGAAGCTGCCTTAGTCAGTTTAACCAGTCAGGGGACCAGGCATATGTGATGGGATGTGCAGTCATAAAAGAAGAGGCAATTGCTACAAGCATGATGAGCTGTGCAGGTTTCAGCCTTCTAGAAAGAAGTTTATAAAGGAGAGACTCATTCAACTGACAGCTGCTGGGGAGGGAGAGACAGCAGAGCACGTACTTGCTGTGCAAATGTAAACTTACTACAGACTTCCCTCAGGAAGGAGGCCCTAATGTGGGAGGACCGCCTTCTTAGCCTGATTTAACCCAGGTTTTTCCAAATAGCAGTCATCTGAAAATATCTACTTATTTCAGGCTCTGTAGAGCCCTGAGGCAGTAGAAACTGTTGAGAGGTGTCCCTAGAAAAGAAAAAAAGTCTGGTCATAAGAGTCCAGGATGTGCATTCTACTAATGGATGGAGCTTTATGCAGCATTTCTGCACAAATGTAGGTGAAATTTAATTATATTAAAGGATAGCAAATCATTGATCCATCTATGGCTGAAAACAAGTAGTGGATAAAATATTTTGCAGCTTCTGCTGTGTGGTAGGTGCACATCCTTAATTTTCAGTTTGGATTTCAGGTATGCCAGAATGAGCAGGGTAATCATGATCCAGACAGAAGGCTAGACCACCTGAAAACTTAGTTGCAGGGTTGGCAAACTCGCCCAAGGACAATGGTTCTGTAAGCAGCAAGAGAACTGAAGACCAGTTTCCTTTGAACTTGTATGTACTGACTGACTTCAAGAATATTAAAGGAAAGATGTAACTTTAGTTTAGTCCTTCTTGTCTATCAAATAATCTATGTAATGGGCAGTAATTTTCTTTATCTTTGGGAAAAAAATCTCTGTGCAGCTCGTGTAATTTTCTGTAAATAAGGATTTGCATCCTTTTCTAGATAATAGATCTTAACAACTTGTTCTGGTTTTACGCTTCTTCTTAGTCTTTCTCTCAAATGAAGACAATGTCTTTCTCTCTTCTCTGACCAGCTGCCTGTTTTCATGGTAGGAATTTGCAATCTCAGAGACTGCATGCTAAATCTGGCTGCAGCTGATGAATGGTTTTAAAAGCTTTTCTGGGGCAAAGTGGGTGTAGGCAGTGTGTGCTGGCACAAGCCTTTCCTTCCCTGGAATTTTAGGTCTCTCTATAGGAAGCCTATCTAAGGCAGATAGATGATGTAAAAAAAAATCCCACCGCACATTCACCTGCAAAACACTCTGACACATTTCTATAATTCTTGGCTATAGAAACACAAACCAATTGTCACTTCTGACATCTTAATTGTTACTTGGCTTAATCTCTAAAGGGACTTTGCAGAGTGCAGATGTTCATAACTCAGAAATAGGCCTTCTGAAGATGATTTCAAGCTGAGCAACTAAGCTAACTTTTACATTTTCTAAACTCTCTGGAGGCCCACTTCAAGCATGGGTCAAGTCCTGGAAGAAGAAGAAGCAAAGATCTCCTGGAAGTTGTTCAGTTCTTTCTGAACTTACTGTCTTGAAGAAGGGCTAGATGGAACTGATTTCTCAGGAAAAGTAAATAAGAAGCTTTGCCAGATCACTGTGAGATACAAAAGGGACACAGTGCCCATCAAGTAAAGCACATATCAAGTGCTCATCAGGTAACTCCTGTGCAACTGGGTTTGCTGTTTCTCTTTTTACCCCACAGACAGGCTTAGGTTGGCATAAGTGGCATATCTGTTCCAGATCTTCCCTTTGTGCACCTAATGGTTTTGGGCTCTCTTTGCAGTACTTTTCTTGTCCTGCATTTCTTGACAACTGCAACATTTCTGTGTTTCTCAAGCTTTTGGCTGCCTAGAGAAGACTTCAGTCATTCCTTCATACATACACATATTTCTGACCAGCCTGAAAGCAAGTGTAAGGATTTGGGGATCACTCATGATATACACACTCTAAATTACTTAGAAGCAACTCAAAGTTGTCTTTCCCCCCTGCAGTTAAACAAAACCAATGTCTAGACTGAAAATGTACAGCTCCCGTAAGCTCTCCTGTTTAAAAATATGAAGCTCTCAGCATGATGTAATAGTGTGCTTGTTTCTAAACTTGGTTGTTGATTTCCATGCCAAAGTTATTGATGAGTCCTGTGAATGCCAGCATTTGTCCCAGCCTTTCTAGCTCTTTACATTACTAAGCATTACATTTTGCCAAGAGTAGAGTAGAGTTTCAATTCACTGCAAACATTTTTGTTGAAAGGCAATTAAACACTACCAGTTGCTTCACATACCATACAGTCTTTTTACTGGCAATGTGAGGCATTTTAATCCCCAAACCAGACTCCTTGGATAAATGTTTTAAAATCTTTGCAGCTCTCTGAGTTATTATATTTTGCAGAATTCTTAAAGTAAGATACACATACAAGTAGTAGTATATACATACAAGTAGTAGTATGTGAGCAGCTTTCAAGTGGTACATGATTTGCCATAATGCCAGGGATGCTTCTGCCAGCTGCAATTTTGGCTGATAATAGCACCTGACAAAAAGTAATTGGGGTTGCATTCCCCTCCAGTGCTTTAACCATGGATAAAGACTCTCTGGATCTCATTTTGAGACAGGGGTTGCTTTAAACACAGCAAAGGGCTTAAAGGCCTTGCTAAAACATACCCTTAATTTTACAAGCACAAGTGTTTTTCAAAATGTTAGTCTTCTGATAGCTTATCACAGTTTATCAACTCCAACACCATTTTGAATAACTCTGTGTAAATCTCACTGTCACTTTAAATTCCTTTGGTAAACAGAAAACATGGAATTAGATTAGTAGCTTCCTGCTTTCTTTATTAAGATACCCAGTGAATTTTTTTCCAGTCAATTTCTTTTGCAGTAAGTAAAAAAAAAATACATATATATATACTAACCTAACAGAGGTGTAGCAAACATAGGTGTTTAGCAAAGATTACTAAATACATTACTCACATTTTTCTGTCTGCTCATGTAAACAAACTTGACTATTACCACTGCCCCAGTTAAAACCACTGTAGAAAGAATAGCATGCCACCTTCTCCCCTCTCCCAGTTCTTATCTCCAGTTTTCAGAATAGGCTTGAAAAACAGTAACTGCTAAAAAAAACTACTCCTGTTGTTCTGCACACTAAACTGTTTGAAAAGTCCAGCAAGCAAGTAGCTTTTGATCTGACAGGAACTGACCAGTACTACTGAAGCAAATGAGATCACATTACTCACAGCAGCCTCTCTAGACATTCAAAATATCACAAACATTAAAAATCCCCTTTAGAATTAGCCATACAGTTCACAGAGGGATTTTAAATAAAGTCTCCTTACCAATATCCTTACAAATATCTGTGTGTGTATAGATGCTACCACTAAATTATGAAAAATACCTTGTAACTGCACTAGTTTTAACATGTTTCATTTAAGTATTTTAAACCTCATAAAGTATTAATTTGAAGTCCTGCTAAACTAATACTTTTTAAAAAACCCTCAAGTTTAGATTACTTACTCCTTAAGATGACAACAATTCTAGCAAGAAGCCAGCTGTAGTTTTTTTTCCTACAAAACTAAGACTTAAAGCTAGGAGACCACTACCTTTTGTATGCACTACCTTTTGTATTAAGACAAAAGTTTTTTGATTGAATATTTCCACTGTATCTGACAACCTTAGTATCTGACAACCTTAAATGCTTCTGACTTGTTTAAGTGTGTGGAATATTTTTAAATAAATGTAATTAGCATGAGAGTGCAGTTTTCTGAACAGCTTGAAAAAGCTACTCAAGAGCTGAGGAGCTGCTACTTCAGCAGTGATGCTTTTTGTCATTAGATGGGATAATTAATGTCAGTCAGCCAAAAATTAAATAAATATGCATTGTAACTCAAAAGTCCATGTAAGCACAAGAACTGAATCTGTATATATTTATGCTGGTCTGAACCTGTCTGTGCCAGACTGGTCATAGCATTTTAGAAGCAAGTCCAGCCAACAGGATAACCAGGCTTTCAGGCATAGTTTGTGCTGCTGCAATCCTGAAGAGATAATATCAGGAAGCAGCAATCTTGTTTTTGCTGGCTCTACCAGCATAACAAGGGAGTGACTCTCTGAAGTTACTTGCAAACTTTGAGAGGGAAAACTGGTATTTGCTATTCTAATTTGCCAGCAGTGCAACCTGTTCTCTCTTCCTTGATGTATTGCTGCTATATTTAATTTAACAATAAAAATAGTTTTCCTGTGAATTGTAAACCTAAGCACACATAAGAGATGCAGTCTGCATGTTCCAAATGCTTCTACGCTGTGGATTAGCAAGTTCTTAATAAATTAAACTTTACCTACCAAATCTGGTTTCCGTTTGTAGGTCAGAGGAAGAGAGTACAGTACGGAGTACAGTGTTGTTACCACAGAGGAGATCCAAGACTGTCTAACCTCCCGGCTTCTGGGAATGCGATCAAGGCTGAACTGGAAAAGAGCACGAGGAGCAGAGCTGTTACTTTTACTTTTCTGAGAATGCTGTGGCTCCTTCTTATTCAATCTGTCTGTGACAACCTTTTTTTTTTTTTTTAACTTTTCTTCGTCTAGTTTGGAAACTCTTGTGTACAAAAAGTGTAAAGTACAGAGAGGACTCGGAGGCGTGCAGCTGCTGCTCAGCCCGGTCTCAGGTTACCCCCAGTCCCGGCAGCCGCGCCGGGAGCGCGGGGCGAGGGCGGCACCTCGCGGGCGCTCGGGGCCGCCAGTGCCGGCCACCGCCGCTGCACCGACCGCAGCAGCCGCTCAGCCGGCTCCGCAGAGGGCCTTCAAAGGGTAAAAGCACACATCACCATCCTCTAAATGAGTACTCAGTGAGTATTCAAATGATATGCACGATGTATAGTCAAAATGCAAAATATTTGCATGAAGAAACAGGAAAGAAAATCTTATTGTTAAATAAAAAAACAGGTAAAGAAGTAACTTTCTTTGTTCTTTCCCTAAATGAAGATTATTCATTTTGTGTAAAAGGTATCAAATTAATGAAGCAAAGATGCTTTCCTTTTGTTTTGAAACCCTGGGAGCAGTTGCCTGCCCTCCCTGCAGGTGCCTTTACCTCCAGGGAGAGGAGCTGCACCTAAGAATTATTGCTGTCAGAAGGCGCTCCTGATGCCAATGACATTTTTGACTGCATGAATGAAAGGTAAGTGTAGTGGCTGCAGTGCAGTATTCAGTGATGCTGACATGTGGCTAGTGCTTGTTACCTCATTTCACATGGGACACCAGATCACCACCACTCTGGAGGAACTTATATGGGGTGTGAGAAACTCCAAATATTGAAAACTGCGCAGTTACTTCATGTGTACATTGCTAATTGTGATAGCTTAGTCCTGATGATTTGTGCCCCTGAAAGAGGATGTTAACAAAAGCTGTATGGTAAATACAAACTACAAATCTCTCTTGAATAGCAGTAACTGGGACTATTTTTAAATAGAAGGTGGAAAGAATAAAAAAACCCCCAACACTTATAAATGCAGAATGTTAATTTTCTTGACTGACATTATCCTGTTCCACTGTGATACATTTCTTGAACAGCTTTCATACTGGAAGGCATTATCAAATGTTACAAATTGATTTTTTTATGTTTTATTTGCAGGTGTTGAAACTCTGATTGCATTACTCAGACAACAGAATATGGAAAAATAAACATACCCCCTGCTCCCTATTCAACAGGTTTCTGGTTATCTCTACCTCTGCTTCTTAAAACTTTGGAAGAGTTCAGGTGATAAAAAGTGACTCCAAGTAGAGTTTAGACCCTTGTGTAGCACTCAGCCCTGCAAGATATATATATGATAAGGTGGCTTTAGGCAGATCAGGGTCCAGTGGAACTATTCAGATGAACCTTCACTGTAAGAATGGTGTTGAAACAGTATTTGACAAAAAAAAACTGAATATGATTTCCATCATCATTTAAAAAACCCAAATAATTTCAGCAGAACTTGGCAGGAACTCCAAAAAGTATCAAAGTAGGAATTTGCTTGGAGAATTCAAGTCAAGATCAAGCTGATTTTATCTACGCTTTTCTAAAAACATGATGGAAACTCTGCACATCAGTGTCTATGTCATGTTAGGACTTCAGTCCACACATCAAACAACTCCTAAGTATTAAAATAAAAAAACAAAACTGGGGGGGGTGTTGTTGTTTGCTTGTTTAAAAGCCACTGCCAGATGCTTCTGTAATCCCAGTCTCTCATCTCATGAAGTACTGTCAACATTCCAAAGCTACATCCTGTATATTTTGCTGGAATACTGCATAGTATGTCTGATACCAGAAAAAGATTTCTCCCCTATCTACTATGTTGTCATGCTGTTGCATTTTTTTTTTATATATCTTTAATGCACTCAGAATTTTTTTTCTAATTTGAACACAAATGTTCCAAACTGGCAAGTCTGTAATGTAATTTCAAAACCTTTACCCAGTTAATACTGCCGCTTTGCAATGATGCAAGGAAAAGCTGGTGGAAAACAGTGAATTATTATAATATGCTCAGATGAAAATACTGCAATGCCTGCAAAGAAACTGAGTTTATATAATTCTTTTCCATGATGAGAAACAAGATTTCTTAGCATAGTGCCTCTCAAGAAATGGAAAAGAACATATTGTCAGAAGAGGGTTATGTAAAGGTAAGTTAATCTGGTTGCTCATCTCAGACATGACCAGTGGGGGTCTAGGAATTCATGTTCTTCAGTCAACAAATATAAGTTGTCTCTCTGCTGCTAGAGTATGTCACTGGCAGCTGAAACAGGCTCTCTGTGAGCATGGAAGGTTCCCTGAGTAACAGCTCTGCAGGCATCCATGTGGAATAGATGTGGTTGCAGGTGGGGGGCAACAGAGAACAAAGAAGCCAGTGATAGCAGGACCAGAGACTTCTCATAGAAGGCATTTTTAATTTCTTTTTCAAGAGACATAGTGGGCTGAGGTGCAGCATTTTTCTTCTTGCAAGCGAGATGCTCATTCTGGCTTTCTTTCCTTCTCCCTGAATAGCTGTTAGAGCACAGCTAGAGCACAGATCCAAAAGAAAAATATTTGTGGGGGTGGGGAGGTGTGTGTTTAATTTTCTCTTACATCACTGGCTTTCTGATACATCATTATTGTAATTTGTCTTCCATCTGGTCCCTAGGTCTGGAAAAATCTACATCCTTAACCGGATGAGGAAGGGAATGATCATGCGTTGAAGCATTCAGACTTCTCCCTTTCATTTATGCAAAGCTGCAAGAAGCTACTAGAACATAATTTTCAAATGTTTCATGATCTCCAGTGTCCCAAATAACAAAACACATGCAATGTATGTGTGTGTGTGTGTGTGTGTGTGTGTGTGTGTGTGTGTGTGTGTGTGTGTGTATGAAAGCACACTCTGAAATTCAGCAAACATATGTTATGGGTGATATTTATATTTGATATGTGATATTTACTTTCCAAAATTTATCTTTCATTTTCACTCTAAATACTTCTGCTCAGTAGAAAGAGAATGGTCAAAGGAAAAGAAGCATCTGTTATCCAGACATCAAACTCACATGCAGCCAAAAATGCTCCTCTGGCTTTCAGTGTTGAGGGAAAACATAACTACAGGATCTGTTAGTAGTTGGAGGGGTTATAAAAGAGAAGCTGCTTAGCAAAAATAAGTGAGCTATGAAAACTACATAACCTTTTAATACTGAAAATATGTTTCTTTAGGAAATCAAATAATTTAGGGTTGGACATTCATCAGCTAAATGAGCACAACTGTGTGAAAGGCTATTTACCCAACAAGACATCTCTGAACAGGAAATACCTCTGGTCACTTTATTAATAAACATTCATCCTTGGTGCACAATAAGAGGTGAAAGATGCGGTAAACAAACTTAAAAATTTCATTCCTTAGTGAGCCTGTGGTTCAGCTTAGCAGCCGTTACCTTACATTAAAAGGATTTATTCTGAAAATCATTGGTACTGAGTCCCACAGTCTTTTGTCCCAACAGCACTGCTGGAAACAATGGAAGTGCACCATATGAAATCAACACCATGCAAATAATTAATTTACTGTGTGCTGTACTATTTGCTCAAAAGGACTTAATATTTTTTTAGCCAGAACACTCATTTCCATGGTACTTATACCGCTAATACTTTCTACTAATTTCACTGGATGTCAGATCACACTTTAGGTCAGCAGTTATGCTGCTGCCTGTTAACCATACTGCAAACTACCTGAAAGCAAGCAAGCATCTGAGAAAAAAATTAAACAAGATATTTTAATGATTTTTTCATGATTTTTAGGAGTTCAGAATTTACTCAGGTCATTAGCCAGAAACTTGACATTCAGAGGCCTTGCACCCCTTTTAAACACACATTTAATACTTCATTTTAAAAACACAACCAAGACACAGTCTAGAAACACACAAAGCAAATAAAATTTATATTAAGGTTTGTTAGATAAAATATTTTTCTGTATAGGTTCTTTCAAAAAATATTATGTGTCACTGAGGGAAATGCCAAACTAAAAAAAAAAAAAAATTCCCTCTGCAATATTTTTGCTCCAGTATTCTTATAGCTACAAGTAACACTTCAGTTGCTAGCTGGTATAAATGTCCTTTCAAGGAATCGTTTCCCAATTATCTTGAATTAGAATGCCAAGAGCATTTTTCTTACATGAGTGTTTAACAAGTTACCTGGGACTCGGAGAATGTTTCAGCCCTTTTTTGTTCAAAAGAACGTATTTTAGCTTCACTCATCTTATCTGAGTCTGCCAAAACATAATGTCTAGGAGAGTATGACTCTGACAAACAGCTAAGTAACCTCAGGATTTCTGTTGTGTGCCCACCTGTAAAACAAAACAAACTGCAATTAGTAACTGAAAAGTTTTGTAACTTTCAATTTCTTCAGCTGAATCAGTCACTTTTCATTTTAAAGCATATGAGTATTACTACTAGCAGTGAGAAAGTATCTTCAGTGGAAAGGATTCAATTAGAGGATGGCTGAGACTGTTAGGTAACAAGGAGGGAACTCAGCTCCCAGGGAAGCAGTATTGATGGACGCTTTCCAGTGAAATGGGATTGAACCAGGTTCACACAGGAGTCTGATGTTTGTGTTTAATGTCCTGTAAATGGCATAGAACAATCAGGCAGAGTGACACTGTGGGCTGCACTCAAAGGCCACCCCATGGGCTGATGGCCAAAATGAAGCTGGACAGGATCTGGCTCAGAGCTGCCCCTTGGAAGCAGAACTGCTCCTGCCCTGTGCCCAGTGCTGCCAGCTGCCAGAGCAGGGGCTGTGCTACCCCAGCTCATCATACTGAAACCAGCTAGGCATCAGTGTCACCCTGCAGCCCCAGCAGTGTCACCCTGCAGCCCCAGCAATGTCAGCCCCAGCAGTGTCACCTGGCAGTGTCACCCTGCAGCCCC
>NC_031777.1:13839898-13842031 GCF_001522545.3 Parus major | reverse complement strand
GTCACCCTGCAGCCCCAGCCCTGTCAGCCCCAGCAGTGCCACCTGGCAGTGTCACCCTGCAGCCCCAGCAATGTCAGCCCCAGCAGTGCCACCTGGCAGTGTCACCCTGCAGCCCCAGCAATGTCAGCCCCAGCAGTGTCACCTGGCAGTGATGCAGCCACTGGGTGCTGACAGAACAAACAGTCCTGCTCCAGCCACTGCTCTGAGCACTGCCCTTCAACGGGACTTCGCAACCTTCTAATTGCAGGGTCACTATGTCCTGGAGCTAAACTGGCACTAAACCAGAGAAAAGGGGAGGGTGTACATACTGTGCTTTTTGGGAGCTGGGTTAATTTTCTTTTTTTGTCATTTGACTACCCTGAAAAGCAGTTAGAGGGGTATTTATGTAGGAGTGGAACTGGGGAGTAGGAAGATTGTGTGTGTAGGTGAAGTGGAGCAGTCTCACCTTTTATCTTTTGGACTGCATCAGACCAACATGAAACCACACCCATAAATGTGTTTACTGGATGCGTTGCTTTTTACTCTGCTGGACGCTGCAGACCAAAACAGCAAACTAAATGTATTCCTACTACCTCCTGCTGTTCAGGGTCACTAGGCTCCCAAGAGAACTGTGCTGCACAGGTTAAACGCTCCTAGCTGGTGAACAACTGACAACAAGGAGAGCTGTGTTGCAGCATTGCACTAGACTTTGCCACCTTTCCACACAATTTCATGCTGTATTTTTCAAGTACGTTTGGAGATATTTTCTCCTGAGTGGTGTTTGTTGAAAGTTTCACAAATTTTAATGTAATCAGCTGAGCATTCACAGAAGAGCAGGAGATTTCTACTTAAAAGTCTTAAAGAATAGGCTTGAACATTACATGAATCTTAACTGACATGTATTATTTCACCTGGTAAGCTGACGTATGATGAAAATATTATTTTAATACAGACAAACTAGATTCCAAAGGACTGAAGGAAAATACACACATTTCCAGCCCTAGTGGAAGTAAAGATGACTTGAAGAATTATAAACCTGCCAGTGAAACTCAGATGCAGAAAGATCTCAGAATTATCACTCAATTAGTTGGTGTGGAAAAACCAAAGGGATATTGAGGTGCTGAAATCACAGCTGCCCTGTATTTGTCAAATGCAAATTTTCAAATAATTTTTTGGAGGTAAATTAACTGCATTCAACTCTGATAACAACGTAAAAAGGAGTAGCAGATGCGTACACCCCCATTAGCATGGGGTGACATTCTTGTCTCTGATGGATCCACGACCCTGCTAAGTAAATCACAGCAACGTGGTTCGGGTAGATTGCAAAATGCCACGTATGTAAGGGGCGTGCCAGTCTTTGAAACGCCGAGCCCAGCATCGCCGCCGGTAATCTTCAGTCAGAACACCGAGCAGCTGCACAGGTCAGCCCTGCACCACTTTATCGATGCCTTCGTGCGTGACCAGTGACTCAAATCGAGAACCAAAACACCCAAAGGCAGGCGGAGGCCCCGAGGACACCCGGCCTGGCCCGGGGGGACCGCAGGAGTTACCGTGGCGGGGCCCCGGCCCCAGACACAGAAAACCGTGACTACAATTCCCGGCACGCATCAGGGCATAGCGGCGGCGCTGCGCTGGTCGCCCACCGCGCTGCATGCCGGGACTCGTAGTTTCAGGGACCAGGAGAGGCAGCTCTACGGCACCATCCGCTCCAGCCGGCGGCAACCGCCCACTCACCAGAGCCCGCCACCACCAGAAGACTGAACGGAGGCGTCTGCCGACCGTGGCATCTTCTGTCTAGAAGCACCAGCGGGACAAGCAGTAGGGAGAGGAGGAGGAGCAGGACGACGACGACGGGCAGCTCCTCCATGCGCGGTGGGGCCACCTCTCGCGGAAGCGGCAGTGACACGTCCCTCGTACGGCGGCCGGCGCGGTTCAAACTTCCGCGCGCTCTAAGCGCGCTGGTGGCTCCGGGGCTGGCAGAGGCCGCGGGCGGGGTGCGGCGGGCCCTGGATGCGGTGATGCGGCGTGAGGGGCTCCCCGCTCCTCTGGGCACCCGCTAGAACCCGCTGCCCTCCAGCTGGCGTCCCAGAGAAACACGGGGGTAAACGAGAGCCGGCGCTATTAGGGCCCGCAGGCCGGGCCTGCGCGCTCAGC
>NC_031777.1:13795244-13839718 GCF_001522545.3 Parus major | reverse complement strand
CGGCCCGCAGCAGGGCCGGGAGAGACAGACCCGCCTGCCTCAGCACGGCCCGCAGCAGGGGCCGTGCGGCTCCTCGACCCGCACATTCTTGCGGGAGCGTGATTCCTGCGTGCACGTGATACTGATCCAGGTATGCAGCTGTAATATACACAGCCTGCAATAATGCATAAAATAAAGAGTATTAACACTTCACTGCCTGCCGTGGTTCCTGTTTTCATTCGTGGTAATACTTTAGCTTTTTATTTCAGTAAGAAGCACAGAGCAACAGATCAGCACTCTTTCTGTCTCTGTCAGCATCCGGCCTTTGTTGGGAGATAGCGATGATTCAGCCTCTGGGCTAATCTCAGATGCGACATAATCTTTGCTAGAAAGAGTAACATACTGCATTTTATGATTAGGAAAGAGTGTATTCGTCATTGTCCTTAAATTATCTGGCAGGGAGCAAGGCCCTCCTCTTGGCCATCGAATCAGGAGCAATGAACTCTGGAGCTGTATGGTTTGACGCTACTGCTTTATGGGGTGAGTTGTCAAACATGAAACGTGGCAGCTGTGTACCTCGAGTACAATAGATCAAACACGTTGCAATTCTTCATCTGCCTGACATGGTTTCTCTGGCTGTTTTTTTTTCCTCTTATTCCTGAACAAACTGGACTTCTGGTATCCCTACCAGCCTTGGAAGCTTAATGTTCCTTTCTCATTTTTAACAGAGACATGCCAGTTGTGGCTTCCAATGGTTACTGCATGTCATACAAGTAAAAGATACAAGCTCCAGTAATCCTTTGACATTTTAGGATCTGAAGTGAATCTTTCCGATTCATGCTTCAAAGTTCTAGAGATTATGTTTTTCTCTTTACATCGCTGTAACATGTAATTTTGCAGTTGGTTTAAGCAGAGAGTATTAAAACCATTATTATCATGTTAAGCTTGTCTCCCACCCAAATTAGTAACCTCACAAAAAGTATCTCACTGCCTAGTCATTGTTGACATTTGGAAACAACAAGGTTTTAATTAAAAGTTCTCTTGATGATGCATAAATTTCCAGAATTCATTTTGATTTCCACTTAATTAGCTACATAAAGCTAATAAGTAGGGACAATAGAGGTGCAAGTCAATGACAGAAGAAAGTACCACAATACCTTTTCAGGACATGAACTACTAGGTTAAGACAGTAAGTTCTATAGACAATTTAAGCAGTAATTTTGTTTATGGTCATCTTTTCTCCACTTGTAGTCTCTTCAAGGAAAATAAATGTCATTGATGTAGAATTTATCCTGGTTGCCAGAGCAGGTGTAGCTAGCAATTGTTTTATTTAAGGTGGCTTTTTTTCAAGACTTCTCAAGATCTTTCCTTTGCTCCTATTTTTTCCTACCACAAATGTTAAAGAACTGCTTTTCATTGGGCATTTTATTCCAAGAAACAGTCCTGGAAATTCAGCAACAGAGATTGACATAAAAAGCTTCAACTTTTCTCCTTTTCACGTTATTTATTCTGTATGTATACGCTTCCCTTTCTAATACAGAATTCTTCTGTAAAGGTATTCCGTGAAATTAATGAGA
The DNA here is from genome assembly GCF_001522545.3 of Parus major. Lineage (NCBI taxonomy): Eukaryota > Metazoa > Chordata > Aves > Passeriformes > Paridae > Parus > Parus major. The sequence goes on along the minus strand of NC_031777.1, from coordinate 13,838,162 downwards.
AACTGACCTAAAAACAGGGAAGCTGTAAGGCATGAAAAAATAAGAATGATGCAGACCTTTGGAGTAGACAGTTTCTTGGATGCAAAGCAAAGGTTTTGACTTTCAAGTAGTCTAAAAAGCTAAGCAGTGAGTTTGCTTCATAAACTCCTTCAGCTAGTGCTTGTAGTCTGCTAACTCATTGTTAAATTTGCAAGAGTAAGGGATATAGTTTTCAAGTAGTATCCAGAAAAGATTGCAAGACTTGAGGGAGGATTCAGAATTTGGTAGAACTGGTCAAAACAACTAAAGACTGAGGCAACAATCTGATACCTAGTTGCAATAAAGTTTTGTGGATTTTTTTTCCTTTGTGAAAACTGAGCAGTGCTCATGAAGATCCCTTTTGCAGTGTAACACTGCTTATTATACTTTTTCTCAGTAGGACATAGGTTTATTTGTGTTTTTTCATCATGGCAAATCCCTGCTCCCTTGATACCATGTTCTGGACCTGGGAGACTTCAGTGCAACAACTCTAACACTCCTGAAGAAAGCGGGTTGCTGTCTGCTCGTCCAGGTGTGTGCTGAATGCTTGGCCATGATTCCTTCTGGGAAGTGCCTTGAGAAATCTCTGTCTCAGCATCAGCTGTGCATTGAAAGTTAATATGAGAAGCAAAGTTTAGCACAACATGTTAGCTAAGTAATGTGAAGCAGGTGAAACACAGGAATTCCATGAGGAAGGCAGTGATTACTGCTGGATACTGCTCTCCAGTCTGCAAGGGAGTGAGTGACCCTTGTGTCTGGGAGGAAGTGGTGCTCTTGCTCTGAAAAGTCATTTGACAGGGAGTGATGCAGGTGCAGAGGCTGCCTCTGACACCTCTGCTACTGATGCAGGAAGTTAGCTTTGAACTTCTTTACTGAAGGAGAAATGAGCCACACTTGTTCTAAATAATTGGCCACTGTTGTTCAACTCTGAAACTCTTGAATAGGAAAAAATAGGTACAGTATTTTTTCTATGTACCACTTGTGAGACAATGTTCCAAAGAAAGATGTGCTGCTCTCCTTTTTATATGTGAATATTTTCTGTGGAAACCTCCTGGTACCTGGGGTGCATGTTTCCTTTGAAAGTTACACTGCTGGGTACTAAAGGGAACTGAGCAAAGCTCAGTCTTTGTGTTTCAGGTTCTTTTGTCTCCAACAGGAAAGGCTTTAATTGGAATATAAATAAAACTATTTTTCTCCCTGAAATGAAATGTAGACTGCTTTGGCTATCTGACAGTAATTCCCTTTCTGGGTTTCCACCTGTATGTGATCTAACTCTTTAACTGTTAAACAAGAATTTTTCCATTCAACTGAAATACACCTTATATTCATGATTTCTTAACTGGCACTTTGAATTCTTGTGATGTTTGGGTTTTTTTTTCCCTTCTAATTACAGTTTCTAAAATTACTCCTATGAGCAAGAGTGAGTGTACTGTTGTTTTCTAAAATGAGGTCATTTTTTTTTGTTTTGGCTTAGATTGCAGCTCCACAAACAGTTGCATCAGCACTACTGATGAGTAAACTAGCAAAACGGTAGAAGCAGTTGGGTGAGAAAAATGACAGGAATCATTGGGGCTTTGCTACTGGAAAAAATTGTAATGTAGAATGCATCTTAGTTTCTGCATATTTTAATGGAAGTGATTTGTGAGAACAGATATGTTACATAAGTAAACTTGATTTTTTTTTTTTCTTTTTTTTCAGGAAGCCATTATTTCTTTTTATGTGCTTATAGTGTTTTTAGAAACACTGTGAGAAGTGGTATGCTCTTTGATTAGACAAAACCTGAAACCTTCTAACTGGTTTTCTCATAGTTCTTCTTTAATATTAGAAATTCAAACTGCATCTGGAAGACTCTAGAAGAGCAATAACGTCCTAAGAGTTGTAATAAGTTCTGTGGTTGGGAAGGAAAGGTATTTTTTAAATTAATCAGTGGAGTAGACTATTTGGGATCAACTGGAGACAAACTACTGGCTGATGTCACTTGAAGGCAGAATTCGGATGTTAGAGCCAGTCTGTGGCAAAATTTGTCCCTTTAGACAGCTGCGACTTTCAATTGCTTTGGGCCAAGTACAGTTTCACTTTCTTATGAGTCCTTAGAATTAAAGCAATTTAATCTTAGAAGATCTGATTTGTATTTGCAATCAATAACAGCTGTAATATTTATGTTAACATTACAGTTAGTGCTGTGCTTCCTGGTATAAGGGCATTTCTCGTATATATTTGAGTTTCTTTTGTTCAGACATAAAAATACAGCACTTGTGAACACTTAAACAATGCTTGTGCTAAATACCAAAAAAGTGGAACCAAATTCCCCAAATAATGAGACTTATTCCGTATTAAATACTTCTTAAAATTTTAATTTTTTTACCATTCACATTTGCTTTTCTGTACACTTTAATTTTCAGTGACACACAGCAAAGTGGTTGTGAGTTTACAACAGCTCAATAAATAAGGTATCCATCACTCCTACTATTTAAACATTTCCCTCTTGTTGGCAATGTCAAGTTTTCTGAAAATAGTCTTTGGAAGTGGGAGAGGAGGTTGTTTCTTGAAATTTGTTTGGGTCTAAATACCATGTACGAATTTAGAATCAAAGTAACAATTTGTAAGGATAATGTTTTTCTCTAACAGGCATGAGCCGCTCTGCCAGCTGATGTTTCTTTAACCTGCTGCATCTGAGAGCATGTCTGGAGGGCTGGTATGTGTGGCTTTGATGACACACGGTGTCGTAACCTTTTGGGTGCATTCTGAGTGTGCTTTTATGAAGCTGAAACTTTTGTAGTAGACAGCATTGAAATTACATAATGCAACTTGTTGTAATTACTGGGTAGAGTGTTCAGGGAGCAGTCCCTGTAATGTAATGTAATATAAAAGAATGCTCTTCTATCTATTCAAAAGGCCAGGAGAAAGAGACTGCCGTTTCACTTCTTAGAAGTACTGAGTGGCCTGGAGGTCACTTGGGTGCCTGTAAAAATAGGGCCTTTTTTAAAAAACACACCTAAAAATAGATTTGAAGTCTATTCTTAATCTCCTGAAAATCTGTCTTGTGATCTGTAATGTTAAATGAAACTTGCAGGATACTTGGGGGTTAGCATGTAGGATTCTCTACAAATTCACTGCTGCTTTTTGACTGGGGTTTTTCTGAGCTTTCCAGGTAAGCATCTCTAAGGAGGATGAGGAGAAATGCACATTGGTTTAGCCTTTCCTGGGCTCCTGCTGTCAGAAAACTTGACCACTGCTTGTGCAGGGACATAGATGAGACCAGGCTATCAGCTTGTTTTGGGTGCACAGCTTTTCCTGTCAGGCTGAAACCCAGGCAGCTGTGGGGCTGCTGCTGCTGTCACGGCTCTGGGTTTGAGTGCTCAGCCCTCAGCATTCTTAGGCTTGAGGAAAGGGCACCCCATCCTTCTGCATTCTCTCCCTCCTCTCCTTGTGAGCATTCAAAATACAACAGAACTGACACCCTCCTCTGGAAGGAAATGCTACTCAGTTGAAAGTGAGGACAGTTTTCTGAGCTGTTTAGGTTTCTAAAAGTCTAGCACTGAATTAATGCCATGCTGGAGCAGGAAATGACCGGCCATATTAAAAGAGAAGGGAAAATGTCTTCTGGTTTTGCTCTACACTGTCTTTCATTTTCTTCGTCTCACATTTTTCTTTCATCTTTGCTTTATGCAGTTGTGTTTAAAAATATGTCATTTATTGACTATTGTTTTGGGGATGTTGCCAGGTATGGCTGTGGATTTGGGGATTTGATCAAGTACTATTTAAGTGAATTGGATGTAATGACTTCACTAGCTCTCGATGGAGATAAATTGAAATTTTTGCAGAGTTTGGAAGGGCTGCTGAACATACCTCAGTGTTTTAAATTCTGTATGCTTGTGTATAATTATTTCAACACAAAATATTACGATTTCAAAATAGGAAATTCTTTTTTTTTCTTCTATCTGTTCAGTTAAAATATGTAATATGTCAAGCACAGTAAGCCCTGTTAAGAAAAACTGTCACAGTTTAAAGTACAGCTATTGCAAATATAATTTGCCTTCTGCACTGTACTTTAACACTCTTTAATTATGTGATAAGATTTAAAAACAGATACCCCTCCAATTTTTTTCATCAGCCACAGGTAATGTGTAACACTGCTCTCTATCCGTTTGACAGTACAAGGAAAGAATGTCCTTGCCTTTATTACAGTTTTAATGAATGTTAGGAAATTATAAACCATTTGCATTAGTTACTGTGAATTTAATGCATCGTTAAGGTGTCAAGAGAGTTAGTTGCTTGACTCCAGCGCCTGTGAATTAAACAGTGATAATGAGACAATTGCTTAGAGTTAAGTTACAGTATTAATTATTTAGCTGACTTGTGATTAATATATTACTGAAAAGAAAAAACTTTACACATGTGGAAACACAAGTTTTATGTCAGCTTCCAATGTCAGCTTCCAATTTACTGATACTGGCTAAAACAAATAAATAATATAAATAATTTCCAAAAACAAACCTTACATGTGATTTCATACTTTCTAGTTTCATTCTTTCTAGAATACTTTGAAGAAAAAAATATGTTGTCTTTTTGATTGTACATTTGTTTTTAAGGATTGATACAATTGTAAATACAAGCAATTGCTAAGTAGCTAATAGTCAAGCCAAGAGCTTGTATAAGTCCTGATGATGATGATTATTATCATTATTATTATTATTTAACTGATGAACTGTTTGTAACTGCAATCATCATTAAAGAGTACTGTACACACAAAAGAAAAACCAGGTTTGTTCCAAGTGAAGCTGAAGAATGGATATATTTGTGGGCCAGAGCTGACTTGGCACTGCAGAACATGGCACTGGATTGGAATGTTTTGGTCTGTGTATGTGCAGCTACAGTTGTCCAGTTTCCCTTTAATTGTAAAGTGTCCACTTTCAGTGGTGAGTTTCCACTGGAGCATAATTTCCAAACAGAAAAAGAGGACATTGCCAGAGGCACTCCAGATGTGTAATGTCCCTTATTCAGCAAATCAGATGAACAGGTGCTGAAATGTTCGCTCTTCAAGCAGTCCCGATAGAGTTATTAGAGAAAAATGAGTATGTTTCAACAAAATAAAAGTATATGGGCAACACTGAAAAAACCACAACCAAGATGTTCTAATTTGTGTGTATCACAATGCAATTTTTCTGCAATTTATTCAGTTAGACAATGTATTTGGTGCAATTCACAAAGTGACTTTTCAAATCCACTCAAAATGTTTGCATGATACATTTTCATGGTGAAACTCTTCCACCTTAGCCTTTTTAAATATCTATCTATCTATCTATCTATCTATCTATCTATCTATCTATCTATCTATCTATCTATCTATCTATCTATCTATCTCTATACATCTCACATACAGAATTAGGATTAATTTTATATTTTCTTTACTTTTAGGTATTCTTGGGTTTTACAGTCAGTATTTTTCTAGTATCAGTCTAATCAGTAAGGTGTGGTGTTGAATATTGTCATTGGAAGTAGAAGCCTAAACAAAATTCCTCACTTGATTTGAAAGGTAAGCTTTCCTTCCGTACTTTAGCACTGCTATATTTATTTTGTAGTTTCTTGACTTTTTGTATGTTTTTACCAGGACTGCTGTCTGAAATCTTAGATTTGAAAGAACAGTATAGAGCATGATATCCTTCCTATGACTAGAATTGTCAAAGGAACAGAAATATGTCTGTATGAATTAATATACAGAACAAGGCCTTGGGAGGGGAAGCACTAGAGCTCCTGATATCAAAGCAAACTAACAATTAAATCCTAGATAAGAATCTACAATAGTCCAAATGCAGAATTAGAAAGTAATCACAATACTAACAAGTAGCAGTGCTAAAAAACTGGGGCTTTGCTAGAATTCATTATTAGTAATAAAGGAAAAAATAATAATACATTCTGGACCTAAACTGACAGAATTAAGACAAATTATATTTACTTTTGAAACAATGTATGATACCACTTTAATATCTATCCCCAAATATTAAATCAAAAAGTTTTAATATTTAAGAAATATCAATTTTAAAGTCATGTTCTCTGAAAAATATGTAAGTATTACAAATACCATTGACTACTGTTTTTGAGAACTATGTGGAAAACTATTTCTTGCTTTCTTATTCAGTTTTTTAAAATAGATTTCAACAGCATTTAGACATATATATAAAGTGAGTCTAGCCCAGGTTTAGTTGTTTCCTTGTGTCATCAAGCTGTTTTCCTTCCTTGTTTCCACAAGGCTTTTACAGATCAACAGAGGATCAAAAAATCACTAAATGTGATAGAAAGTTTTCTGAAAAAGCTAGAAAAAATTAACAAAGCATTCAAAGGGAATTATTTTATCTGAAGAAGCTATTTGACCTGTTCAGGCTAACACATCTGCCATTAAAATATCCTTACAAACCATTGTCTCCACGCTGTGGTGTGTGCTGAAAGAGGCACAGTGACATGCTGTGCAGCTGCTAGGGCATGTGCCAAAGTTTAGACTGGGCTAAGCAAGGCTTAGAAGCTGTCTTTAGAATACAGATGAGTGATGCCATCCAAAGCACGTGCTCTATCTTTTTACCTGAAAGTCTGATGCTACCACATAAAATAAAATACCATGTATCAACAAACACTGTTTGTTCTGCACTCGAATTATGCTGGTTTTAATTACCTCCAGTCAGAACGTTAAAACCCGGATTGCTTTCTGACCCTCTAGATGTTGAATTATTGGGAAACATTTTGTTTGGTTTTAGCACTGCTTGGCACCAATTTCATTCTTTCCAATTGTATGCCATTACAAAGTACATCTTCTTCCATTTTCTGCTGTTCTGACATCATCAAATTTTAGTCACTACCCTGTTCTACTGTTCTTGTTGCTAAGAGCCTTGACTCACAAAGCAAAAGGAAATATGTGCATGTGAAGAAAAGAATCTGGTATTATTTCAAGATTCCTGCTGCTGTTTGTGGTGTGCTTCATGTCAGAGATTAGGGAACCAAGAAGTTTTCTAAATCTCAGAGCTCTCTGGGTTAAGCCTTTGTGAATGAAATGCTTTCTCTAGACCTTTCTGGTTTGGAGATCCCAAAGATGCACCCAGTTACAGCTTTGTTTACTAAAGAGCCAAGGACACATCTAACAAAGCTGCAGTTCTGCCTGAGAATTATCCTCCTTTGTGCAGGCACATCAGAGGGAAGAAAATGCGCAGAGGAATGTGCGGTGGGCAATGAAGGAAGCCAGGGGAGGATAACTGTGGGGAGGAAGAAAATAAAGTGATAGAAAAAGAAAAGGTAATAGTAAAATAGAATACAAAAGTAGAATAGGGGAAAAAGGAGGAGACAGAATGAGAGAAGACAGAACGACCTGGAAAAGAAAAAGAGAGATGGCGTTCTTGTGAATTCTGTGGATAATAGTCAGCACATCTGTCTTAATATGGTTTGATGTCTTGTCATAATGCTGACGTGGTGCATCAGTGCAGGGGTTTCTAATGCAGCATGGTAAGCTCACAATGTGCTGTTTTACAGGTCCTCAGTGGCTTCTGGACAGTTCTAATCAGGACAATAATACCAATGGAGAGGGTAATGCTGCAGGTGAGGTGTAAATGGATGGAAGAGACAGGGTGTGATGAGACACATAAATGGAGAAGACAGAAAAACTGGAAGAAGACTAAAGAAGGGCCAGGAAGAGGTTCGTGAACAGACAGCTTTCCAGAAACAAGGCTTTGTTCTCTTATGGACAGTAAGTACTACTGGCAGAAATGCTCTCCCAAGTGGGAGGTGACAGGAGCTGGGAAAGTTAAACTCACTGACCTCAGATGAAAAATGGAGTGTGTGTTTAGAGGGAATAAACTAAAGCGGGGAAAGGGAAGGTACATTATTACCTAAAAATGTGGTATGATATGTTACAGTGACCTATGCTGGAAAGGTGTGACACTCATTCTGCAGGACTCATCTGAGTAGGTGTAGCACAGTATGCATCAACTCACAAAATGTGTCTGCTGTTTGTAAAGCCAAGATAACACTTTCCCTTCAGGGAAGCATACAGCTCAGACATTGTTAACTGGGTACCTGCAGGGTGTTAAAAAAAAAGCCCAAAGCATACAGATTTGTTCTTTGGTCTATGCAAATTTTTTTTTGAGAGGGAGGATTTTTTTAGAAATGGAGTATTTTGTTTTCTTTTCCATTCACCATTTTCCTGCTATTTTTCAGGGTTTGTTTTTTTTTTACCGAAACAAAATTCTGATCCTTTCTTTTCAGTCTTCTCTTTTCAGTCTTGGGCTTTCTGAATTAAATGCTGCAATATTAGCTGCCTGCAGTTCCTGTGATTGGACTCCATGGGTGGTCTGAGTAATTTTCAGACAATGGAGCTGGTTCTTTTCTCACTCACACCACTGTAACTCATTGGTTTCAGTGAAGTTACTCTTGATTCACAGTGTTCTGAAAGAAGAGTTGAGCTTGCTCTTTCATATGTTCTTTAATCTCCATGATATTTTTGCTTACATGTATAATTGATTTTCTGGGAATATATCTTGCTGCTGGAAGGTAGACCTAGGAACTTCCCAAGACAGAAATAAATGTGAGCACTTTTTAGGTCACTGAATTCAATCCACTGCTTCTACAACACCATGTTATATAATTTCTTTCATAAACTGCTCAGGCTTTAAACATTCATTAGGATCTATTCTTACTACAGTGGGTAAATTCAGACAGAAAGATTAGTACGCCCTGTGAAAATTTAAAATCACAACTGAAGTAATCTTCAAATGCTTTAAAAGTATTTTTCTTTCTCACCTGTGTCTCACTTTTCAGTACAGCAATCATGATAAAGGTTCATTCTTGGCAGAAGGAGGCTCAGCTCTGGAAAAGCACGATTCTGAAATTACGGGCATACTTTGGAAAGGTTACTGTGTATTTTTCTTTCATGGTCACATCCCTCTTGCAGATTTTAGTGTGAGCAGTCATCTGACAACAAATTTTTACCATACTTGAAGCGTCATTCTGAAAGTAATTCCAGAAGGAGAAGGGTACGGAACAGGTGTGTACAACTCAGCTGGGGATAGATTACTGTAGACTTTGACTTACTTTTCTTGGGCTGCCTTCCAGGTACTACCCTGTTGTAACAAATCCCATCCATTTTATCCAAATTTGCTCTTCACTTATGGAATTAATGGGTCTAATTGACATGAAATTGAAAATCATCAATACAATCAAGAAGTTTTATTGTAATTTAAGGATAGATGAGAAGCACAGCCCTGTTTTTCTCTTACATAGTATAAATGATTCAGCAGAAGCCAACACAATTATGCTGCTACCTGAAAATGCTACTATGATATCTCCCTGTGCTCCCTACCTTTGCTTTGCATATATGTTAATATGGAATATACTCTTATTTTTTGCCTTGTGTGGCTAAATCTCTGTTCTGAAGCTCACTTTAGCAAGGCCTTTGCCAGTACTTCCCTTCTGTTCTGAAGCTTGAACTACAGAAGTTGCAGCTGTTACCCAGGAAAATTCTTGGCAGTTGCCATTTAGCAGGTTTGGTTTGCAGCAGCTGGAAGATGGTGGCTGCACATCACAAGGGAGGGAGGAAGAGGTGTATTAGCTGTGAAAGCCAGATTATGGTCACTGTACAGCAGCCAGCTGGCTGTGATACTGCTCTGGTGGCTCTTTATCCCACCCTTTGGCTACTCTATTTCTGATGCAGAAAAAAGTGCACCAGTTGCATCATGCAAGTACAGTAAGCCTTGTAGTTTTAGGACTTACTGGAAATGCTCAAAGTAATTGTGTGGTCTCTTCATTCAACACTTTTTAGGAGTGGTAGAGCACTCCCTTAGTTTTGTTGCATTACACTGCCTATAGAATATAGGCCTATGGTGTTTGCTCTGAGGTCTTTGGGGTTGCTGAACATGGGACATCCAAGGTTGAGACATATGCAGTAACATAATGAGATTATTAGATACCAAGAATCATAGACATACACAGTTCTCAAAATCTCCCTGGAAAACAATTCTGGTTGGAAAAGAGGACACGCGAACAATCTAAGGCAACCTGGATATGGTAGCTGTATCTAACCATGTCTACACATCTCCCTTCTACTGCAGTGCCTTCATGCTTCCCCATAGCTAATTCTTTTTTATTTGCCAATTTTCTTTGTCTGAAGTGTGAGAGGTACCCTGCTGTGTGCTCTTGTGGAGAGCAGTTGCCAGTCAGGAATCCTCAGTGCATCACCATTCTCAGCTTTACAGTCAGCAGCTCTCAGCCCAGCACATGTTATGGGGCTGCTGAAAGAGGCCATTGCCTCTGGTGACAATCTGCTGCATGCTCAACAACGTGCTGATCTCAGGCCAAGGAGAGAGCAGCGAGGCAGGACAAACTTGTTTCTTTCACCTACGCAGAACACTGGGCCAAAGGAATTCTTTGGTACGCTGTGTGCTACACAGGCCTGATACAGAGGCTTGGGGAGAGTCTGGTTTGTCTTCTAGATGCTTTCTAACCTTTAAGTGCATAATGGTGGTGGGTTGTTTTGAGGCTTAGAGCTCTAATAAGTGGTCTTTGACAGAGTTACCTGTTCAGCTTAAGACATTACTGCTCTCAAGTGTCCGGCTTACTCTGCTGTTAGGTATTATCACACTCTTACGGTGGAGACTCCAGGTCACAGGCTGGAATGTTTAGAGAATATCTACTTTCATTGTTGTACTCTCCTAGAATGATCATGACCTCAGGCAGTTGAGAGAAATCATATCTTAAAACACAGCAGATAAATCTGCCAGAGCTTGCTGTTCAGAGCCTTTGGCCTTTGCTTCTTGAGAGGAAACCATGAGAGGAAAGAGTCCTTGCCAGTGCCTTCAGGCCCAAGGACAACCATTCATGCCTTTAGTGCCACTGCAGGTCCTCTGCCACCCCAGAAGTCTGCTGCTCGTTCATATGGAGTACTGGTGTCACAGCTGTTAGCTGTTACAACTTAAAAGAGCAAGGAGTATGTGTAAAGAAACTTTGAAGTCACAGATACTGTATTAAGCAAAAAGTGAGGGCTGTTCTTTGGGTGGTGAATTAAGGAAGAAAAAAATTCACTTGGAATTTTTATGGTTTATGTCATCTTGAAAGTGGTTTATGATCCCACCATACAGATCTTAGGATTTAGTGGCTGTTCTGATTCACTGAAAATTGCAGATGTAGTAGAAAATAGGTTGAAGTATTCATTTATAGCAGCAGTGATACGGCATCAGAGTAAAGCATGACATTTTAATCTTAATTTCACTAAGAAATTAAGTGATTGTGTTGATACTGTGTTGAAATTATATTGCTGTCTTTATTTGTCTATCTTTTTTTGAAATGGTAGGAGGTTGAAAGCAGGAACTGGATCCCCTTCACTTGTCTGAGGATGTTTCGTAAAATTTTGTTTACAAAAATCAGTTCAAAAGCTGGTCAGTCATAAGACACAAGTCCACAGGAAATCAAACTTCAGTATTTCTGATGTTTACACAAATGCCTGGTAGTTGGTTCATGCCCAGCAATGGAATAGGCCAAGCTGGCTGGAAACAGTTAGAGATGCTGGCAGTGTGCCTTGCCCACTTCCCACAGGTTCCCACTTCTGCAGCAGGAATGGCTCAATGCCTCATTAATCAGCACCTGGGTTTCTGCGTTTTGCAGACTGGCGCATTAAGACAAGCCAATCTGTTCAGGCTTAAGCCACAGCATTCCTGCTGTGGGAGATGTCTTGCAAGAGAGATCAGTGTACATAGTGGGGCAGATGATTGTCAGCTGCAGCTTAAACTATAGGGTGAGATATATATTAATACCTTCATCATTATTTTGTTAGAAGAGAATTCTTAATTTATTGATCAGAAATCACTAATGGAAGTGTAAAGTTGAGGTGGTTTAGGATGTGGATGATAGCAGAAGAATGCCAAGAGTAACAGTCATGAACATTACATTTTCTAGTTGGTGAAAGACTACCTCTATCATATTTAATTTTGTCAGCATAACTTTGGTTCTGTTTTTCAACACAACAGCTTAAAAACAAAATTAAAAAATATTTTGTCATAAATCACAGCACTGAATTTAGTAAATAGCAAGTATTGGCAATACCTTTTCTCTCTAGGATGGGTGTGTTCCCCATGACTCTGCTGTACAGTTCTCCCAAGGAGTGCATAAATGGATTCCTAGGGCACGCGCGGTCACATCAGCATTTTTTCCCGTGACATATTTCAGACAACCGGGCTGTGTAAGTGAGAGACGCAGTGACTGAAATGCTGTTGGGAGGTGAGGCACTGTGCCGGACTGGCCTTTACCTGCCCCAGCACAAACACCACGTACTCTGGGCAGCGTTCAGGGCCCGTGTGCCCACGCTGGCAGCTCGCGGTGGCAGCGGCGGTGGCCGGCGGGGAGCGCTGCCCGCGCGGCCGGTCCGGTGACCGCCCGGGCCGCTCTGAGGAGCCGCAGGACAGTCCCGGGCCATTTCCGTGGCTATCAAGCCCCGCTCTGCGCGGCCCTCGGCGGGGGCGGCTGTGGAGAGGGGGCGGCGGCCTCCAGCGCGGGGCGGGCGGCCGGGAGGGAGGGTCCGGGGAAGCCGCGGCCCCTCGGAGGCGGCGAGCGGAGCCCGGCGGCAGGTGGCGGCGGCGGCTCGGCCCCTTTAAGGCTACGGCTGCCGCAACCCGATCCCCGCCGGAGCATCCTGCGCCCGGGAAGGGCTGTCCCGTCCCCGACGCCGCGGGGAAGGCATGGAGGAGGAGGAGGCGGCACCGCAGCCCCCGTAGCCCCGCTCCCAGGTGCGGCGGGCGGGGAGGGAAGGCGGTGGGGCGCTGAGAGGCCGGGGCTGGCGGGGCGGGGGCGGTGCGGCCCCTTTCCCCCGCCCCGCGGGGCTGCGCGGAGCGGCCCCTTCCCTCCCTCAGCGCGGGGCGGCCCCCGAGGGCCGCAAGCCGCAGGCGGCGGCGCGGGGCCGCCTCCTCCCGCCGCCGCGGCAGCGCCTGGCCGCGGCCGGAGCGAGCGCGGAGGGTGCGCGTTCCTGCCCGCTGCCTGCGCGCTCCTGCCGCCGCCTGCCCGCTGCTTGTGCGCTCCTGCCCGCTCCTGCCCGCTCCTGCCCGCTGCCTCCGCGCTCCTGCCCGCCCGCCGGCGGCCGCTCGGGGCCGGTGCGAACGGCGGGCGCCGCGGGTGACCGGGACGGCGAGGTAATGCCCGGCTCGGGGGCAGCGGCCCTCGCGGTCAGCCTGGGGGCCCCCCGCGCCCCCCGACACTGGGCGGGTTCCCTGTCGGGGGCTTAGCGGCTCCAGACCGCTTGCGGGGCTTGAGGAAATTTGGCAAATGATATCGCAGCGGCCACCTCACCCTGAGTACCCTGGCTTTACAAGAAGCGTGCTTTATCTGCCGGTTGCTTTGGTGTTGTAAGAGCAGAAAGCTGAATGGAGTTTAGGGTGTGAATAGCCTTAAATAGAAAAGGGAACGGCTTAAGTGTGAGTAGCTTGAATTTTGTTGTGTTTCTCCTTTACGGGGTTTATTGAGCTAAGTAAGATATCAAACGCATAGGAACTACCATTCAGAGCCAAGAGTACAGCAAAGCTCCGGCACTGCAGATGTTTTATTACTGGGCATAAAATGTGGAAGCAGTCGGTAGTCTAGCATTGCTCTCTGCAAATTGGTCTGACAAGTTTTACAGCTATTGGATTTGGCTTTCAGTTTTAAGCGGATCAGGAGAGCGCAGTACTTCATGCGATGTCCTGGTATCAGTAGCAGCTTTACGGTGTAATCTTGTTTGGAAATTGATCCGACGCATCTTGAAATCCAGCCCCGAAGAAAGTAAGAAGGGCTGTGGGCCTTAAACCTTCCACTGCACCTTCTTACCATGTCTGGTGGCTATGCTGTTACATTTCTTATTTTTATAATGTGAAAAGTTGGTGTGAGAACAGCAAGATGAGGAGAACGTAAATGCTTAATGTTTTTGATGGTGCAACACTTGACAGCTTTCCTGCTCCTTTATCCTCTTTCATTAAATGCCAACTTGTTTCTGTCGGGAGTTCATGGTGTTATCATATTGGGAGTGAATGGATATTGTTTTTTCTTCTAAATTTCAAGCAGAAACAGAATTGAAGGAAAACCACTGCGTGTTAATAGAAAATGAAAACCAGCATATTTTTAGGTCTTAAGAAGTGTGATGAAAAAAACTATGTTATTAACCTTTTCGAAGTTTTTGGGTCAATAGAGTAATTTGAAATCACACTAGCCATGTAAGCACTATCTTGCTTAAAAATGTTAGTTTCAAGTGTTTGGTAATATTTATTTACCTAAAGGCTTCATTGGAAAGCTACAAGAGTGAAGTTCTGATCATATGTAATTAATGTCTAACAAAATGGTTAAGACAGTAATTTTGGGTAAGCAAGGCAAATACTCATGGTGAAGAAGCAACGTGTATATTATAGTGTTTTTCCTGCATTACAAAGTAGTTACACTAAACCTCCTCCCCTCCCAGCCTCCCATTAGCTCAAACCCCTATCAGCTGACAGAACAGTAATCAATGACTATGCAGTTTGGGTGATAAAGTGTCTGTGCATACATAATCCATGAAGTTCTCTATCTTGATCAGACTTTGCTGTACAGCTACAAGAAGATACTTGGAAAAAAACCCACAGTGTAATTGAAGCAGCCTGGCTTACTAACTTTGGCCTCTTATCAAGGAAAATTATAATCAGAAACTAATTGTCCTTGTCTTAAGTCAACAATCACAATACAATAAGCTGTTTAGGTTCAGCAACATGAATAATTTTTCTTGTAAATGAAAATCTGTAAAACCTGGTTAATTTTCATGTAAAACAGGATACAGTTGAAAACAACCTAGAGATATGAGAAAATAACAACCTATAAATACGAGACAGTGTTTATAGCTGAATATGTGTGAAATACTGTATTTACACCTGGTCCTTGGGTTGAATTAAAATATGACACTGTTAATTGCTGAGCTAAAACAAAACTATTCGGGACTTGGTAGTCACTACACTTTAACAGCATCTTGATAAGCATATATGAAATCAGGCTTGCAAAACTTGAGCATCTGTGAGACCAGCCACAGAGGCTTAGAGAATAAGTTTTTGTCCGCCTCTCTTCTCTAAAACCATTGTACCATTCTCCTGCATGGGCATTTGCTGAAGGTCAGGTCATGCACTTTCCATGCAAGTACCTTTCTAAAAATGAGTTCCCTGTACCAGCTCCCTCTAGTCTTCTAATGCAATTCTTTCAAGGGATGTTTGTTTAATTCCATAATCTGTACTAAAATGAACACCTATCAAAAGCTGAAACATTACTTACCTAATATAATCTTCTGGTACTAAGGAAACAAAACAAAACACGGTTTTCTCTTGCCCAGGACATTATGTCAGTATCTTTGGAACTCAGAGATACTAGTGTAGTTGCTGCAGATGAATGAAATGTAGCATCATGAGAATTGCTATATTTTAGTCAAAAGTAGGTGTTGTTAATGCTCAGTGGTTTTGCTATTTTTCTGAAGAGAATTGTACTTAACCTGGATTTTGGCTTCCTTCATTAATTAAACCAACTGATATTTTTTTTTTTCCTTATGTGGTCCAAGAGAAGACTTGGTTGCTACAGATGAGATAATGTAATAACAGAGTTTTATCCCTGGGGTTAGAATCTGGAACTGGACACTATACAGTGCTTCTCAGTGGGTTTAAACTCGTAGCTACTAAATCATTTTATTCCTTCAAATTGTAAGGTTTTAGAAAATTGAGCTTAAACCTGTTGTCTCTGGTACTTTACACTATTCAAAAAGGATATAAAGTTTGGTTTGTATTTTGTGTCTTCTTGGTCAGTGGAGGCAAATGGAGAAGTGTGTGGAGAATCGAGAACACTGAATATTCAGGATGGTAATTGAAATTGGAAGTTTTGGTTAAAAAGTATGCAGGACTTATATGCTGCTGCACTAGAACAGGTCATGAGAAAACAACTGGAATCAGTTAGTTTGATGCAATGCACTGCAATGTGTTTACATAAAAATTTTAGTTTGGATTAAAAATGCATTTATGAACTGACTCTTCCAATCACCACCTGTGATTTGTGTTGCGTAGCTGTCCCAGAGCATGCAAGCTGGATTCCTTTTGGGTTCAGCTGGGCAGGAAGGTAGGCCCTAGGAGCCCATAAAATGTGTTCCAAGAATTGTGGCGTCCCTAGGACAGAATTAAAGTGGGTCTGAAGTAAGCACTTGAAATTGACATGGTAGAGGCAGGTTTTATTCAGCAAATCTGCTCTTATTTGTCCTGCATTCTGTTTTTATGCATGTAGTTCTGTGGGTACTAGTCAGAGGAACTTTTATTGTCTTCAGTTCTGGGAGAATAAATAGAAAAGAAAGAGGTAGAGGGGGGAAAAGTTTGAGACCATTGAACCTTCTGCTTCTGTATCTTTGAAGCTGAAAGTGTGTTTTTTCTGATCTATGTGTTTTAATATACTCACCATTTACACCCCAAAATGAGAATATTGTACTTAATTTTTTATAAAGTTATTGTTTTGTTATTATGGTGGTCTTTTTCATGTGTTTTTTCCTTCTGGAGTTCAAGTTTCTTACCATCTGCAATGCAGATACAATTTCAAAAATCTAAGGCATGTTCACTCATTCTGTAATGCATGGGAAATAAAGGTGGACATAAATGTATTATATCATTGTACCACTTTTGCTGGCCATTAGGTTGCTGTAGTAACATCAAATTATGCTGTCCTGAAAGTCTTAATTTAATTTTTAGATATTTTCTTAAGCAAAACTAAGATAAGTGATAGCAGATTTTTAATAGGTATTAAAATAATTATTTAAATATTTGGAATATTTGGCTTTTTTTCCTCTTTCCAGTTCAACTTAATATCAATTGACAGTTTTTGAGTTTGTAATTTTTGCCAGTCTTGGAGTGTAAACCACTGTCAAATCGGAGATGCATGTCACAAGGTTGTGGCTTCTGGGAAAAGACCATTCTGTACTGGAAATACTGGCGACTCAGGAAAAATGACTGAAGCATTTAGCGACCTACGCTTACGTTTGGAATTGTGTTGGTATTTAGACCTCGTGAAGTAGCTGAACATCCGATCAGCCCTGATGATAGGAAGCTTTCCACGGTGTGTGCGAAGGTTAGGCTTTTGTGAAGGAAGCAAGCTCGAATGCGATAGCCTACAGAGTGTCACGAGCTCTCAACTGAGCACAGTGTGAATTGAGAGCTGCTGTCTCTGGAAAGTGTACAAACAGAGCTGCAGTGAGGCTGCTGCTTCTCTGGGCTGACCCAAAAACCTCTCTTCTGTGCTTATCTGATTTCATTGTTGCGTTTTAAAATTCTGTTGGCAGCAGTCAATCTGGCAGTGATGAAACAAGTTTTAATTTTGGAGGTTGTTGAAACGGAGAGCTGGCAGTTGCCTTGGTCAGTGGTCTTCACTGCCTTTTCTGTGTAGGTGAAATACATGCAATTTTAGGCCACAAAACTGTATAATATGCAAATATTAAAAAAAACCCAAAACCAAAATTCCACTTGTGTAAAAGCTAGGGCATACTTTTATACTGTTAATGCTTAAGTAGAAACTTTTAGTGAATAATATTTCTGTTGATAAGTTTGCTGTCAAAAATACTTTCTGTGTTTGCTTAAAATAATTAAATGGAGAATAGAATGAAATTACCTTCTGCTTCTCTTCACAGGCTGAAGAACAATGGCTTCCTTCAGCAACCTGACTATTGGCATTGCTGTTGCCAGTTTTACTGTATTTCAGCTCCTGTTCCACGTTCTAAGTTCTTGGGTGTCAACACGAATAACACCTGGTTTTAACAATCTCAGCCAAAAAAGGAAGATCGAATGGAATTCAAGGTAGAGTGTTCAAAACAGCAGGAGTTAATGACCTACCTGAAATCATGGACACTTGAACCACCTGTGTGTATGTGTGAGACTGAAGAAGACCCTATTAGCTAAATGTTTGTAAAGATCAGAGGGCTGGCTCTAGGCACTGAACAAATAATGCATGTGAAATATTGAGGTCCCTTCACGGAAACAAAGCATTACTAACATCTGTACATTAAACATTTTGTTGGACAGTGATGCCCAAGTGAAGGTCAATACAAAAATAAAGCGGTTACTGGTGAGAGGTAGTGAGCTGAAGGGATGGTCTGCAATGCTTCTGCTAAAGAGAAGAGATAAAAAATTCCTTTCCAAACATGTATGAAAATCAAAACTATTGCTATTTATTCTAAATCCCAGTGTATCTCTCAACATGCTTTTGGGAGCAAAGCAGTTTGCTCTCTCTTTTGCTGGTGCTGTTACACTACAAGCTGTTTTATATAGATTAAGGTTTTCCAAGGAATTTAATGAAGCTTTGGTGTAGTGTTGAAGAGAGTCAGGTTCATGTGTCTGTTGTTGGGGAAGGAGACTGCAGCAGGAGGAGGGGAGAGCTATAGCAGATGCAGGGTACACATGCAGGAAGGAGTTGTGGAAACTCAGTCCAAAGACATTCCTCACTCTCTTTGTATTTCTGCACTGTCATAAGTGGGATGGATCCACCTGCATTTCACTTGTCTCCTCAGATACAGGACTTCTAGAAACTTGTTTGACCCATGAGTCTTTTAAGCCTTAAGGGAAGTATAAGACAGTAATTGAAAATGGGATGCTCAGTGAGGTTTTATTTGCAACATACTATTCTGAGAGGGTGTATATAGCACACAAGGTTCTCCAGTTGAAGTTAATTGGTACAGTCTAACTTTGAGGAGCCTATTACAATTTTAAAATATTTTTTCAGATGTTTCCCAAATTTTAAGCTCAAAAATGTGTACTGTATGTTTGTCACTGCACTCAAAGTGTGTTAGTTGCATCTCTACTCCTCTGCAGTGCTCTTTAGCATCAGGTGGATACTTTTAAAGTTGTTTCCATTGTTCCAGGCAGCATTAGCAACTCAAATAGCCTTGCCCTTCAGTTTGGCAAATGTCCACTTGCAGTGTTCTTAAAGGCCCCATCTTGATTTCAGTTCCCCCTTTGAATAATTACCTATCTGCCAGAACAACCGTGTAGAATGCCAGTTTACAATATCAGTGCGGCTTAGCTTTATTGCTCTGTTACAATTAACAATAGATGCAGACAGGGGAAGTAAACTAAATTGTTCCCCTGTGAAGCTGAACTATTGTCTATAAGCCACATCAAATGGCCTTTGAACTGTATAATAGGCTTTATGAGAACTTACCCCATGCCTGGTAGCACTACGCTGGTATAGTGCTTTGCATAATAACATGAATTGTTTTACACATCACAAGTGTGCAGGAAATAAGCTGCTCCGTAATCTCTGGGCTACTTTGTAATGAAGTGTTTAACTGCTTAACTTGATACAGTACCCCAGACTATGTCCTTTTTTTTCTCTTTGCACATGTTTTTGGGTTTTTTTGGGGGTTGATAGCAGGATGGAGATGCTAGCACACAGATGGGTTGTGATCCCAGGCTTCATCCAGTTCAGGAGTTAGAAGGCGTGAAACATAAAGCATGGTTCATCAGCATCTTGTGGATGTTTTAACTGAGGAGGGCATGAAGGGAAAGAAAGACTAGCTGTGCTTGTGTTACTTCAGCTCTGCTAACCAAACACAGTGTTTTGTCAAACTGCCCTGTCACCCCAGTACTTTGAAGAGAGGCTTCCAGGAGTATCTTGCAAGTTCAGAGAATACAGATGAGTATGTATTTATTCTGCAGAGAGCTCTGCAGGTAGAGATGTTACTATGCCCCAGTAAAAGCAGTTGGTTTCATTTAAATTATTTACAAGTAGATGGTTGTTGTTTTGTTCTATATTGAACTGGTGTAGGGAGTGCACACACAAATGATTCTGTTGGCAGTGTTAAGGAAACTGGCACAGAGGATGGTTATGCATTTTTATCAGCTCAGCTGGGTCTGGAAGAGGGCATCTGCCTGAAATGAGCTGTAGCATTGAAAATATATTGTTACAGTTTGGAGAGCTTTGTAATCAAGCATTTGAGCTGCAGCTCTTGACTGTATTTTCCATGCTGTCAGTTTGTTCATTCTGACCTTCCAAGAATTATGAACCAGTAAAGTAATTGCTTCTGGAATCTAAAGTATGTGGACACTCAAATTGAGTTAAAAACTATATTTTGTCACAGATGTAGTAGAACTCTTTAAGTTGTTATGCATATATTCCTGTCACTTCTCCTATAATACATGCTTGTACTGCTATTAAGTAGTTGTGAAAAAAAATACATATAAATAAAATACAAAAAATACGTATACTAATAAAGGAGCAAGTCTGCAACCTAGCAGTGCAACTTTTTTTGTTTGCAGCTTAATGAGGAGTTAAAGGATGCAAGCTTTGACAAAAATTTCAAGGAAATGTACGGAGCTTGATAGCTTGACCTAGATTCCTTATTAAAATGGACTGTTGTACTATTTCCCTTCTTCCCTGTCTTCTGTGGAGAAGCTTCAAAGTCCAGTTAAAGAGGAAATCTGCTGCTTTTTCTTTTCTTTTTTTCTTCCTTTTATTTCACCACCATCAAGTGTTTTACTTGTGTGTAGCTTGTATTCTAAACACTAAGGTTCAGATAAACAGACTCTTCAAAGACAAATTACAGCTGTAAACTAATGAGCTATATTTTAGGGCAAGTTTTCCTTCTTGCAGCATTGTTGTCTCCTCAAGTTCAAAAATTCCAGGTATTTCTCAGACGCCAATATCACATGCTCTGCTTTGTTTCTAAAAAAAAAAGTTCCTATCTTTTTAAATCCTGTGTTACAAGAGTTGACCTTTTAATTAAACTATTAATTATCATTGAAATTCTGATAATTAAATTTTTTTTCTTTGTTAAAAGAAGAGAGGGCAGAAGTGCAGCCTGTGCTGTAATGATTATTAATTGTTCTCATCCAGTTTTTGACTACTCATATTGTACTAATCTCCATTCATTTTCTGGAACACTATTGAAAAAGCTGCTGAAAATAGCACAGCGGCACTCTTGAATCAAACTGTAAATACAGTCTCCTTTATGAAAAATTAAAGAATCTTCTATTGCCAATAGATAATAATATAACTTCTGGAAATGAAGTAGGGATTATAACCTCTTTCTTTACTTTAGAAAGTCTTCTGCAGGAAGTAAGATGTTTTCTTCAAATCTTGCATGGTAGAGCTTAGACTCCTGAGAGTGCCTTAAGGACGTCTAAAATATTAATCACTTCCAAATACATGTGTTCTATATGTACAAAGACAAGAATAATAACTAACAGCATCGGTGCATTTGTGTATATATTGTTGGTGCTGTGAATATAGTGTGAAGTGTTTCAAATCATACAGACTGAACTTTGTTTTCATCTTTCAAACAGTATCTGTGATTCCCTATGGATATTTTTTCACATCATTTTTTTTTCTTTCTAGTGACACTTGGAAAGTGGGAAAGCAGACAGTAGCTACACAGTATTAGATGCAGTTTATAGACATGTTAAACCCATGGCTAGAGCAGAAAGGTTGCACATTTTGGACCCATGCCCATTGCATTGTTCCACCTTCCAAGAATTCATGTGGCCTGAAAGGGCAGGAGTGGCCCTGGCCTGTGTGCTGGCAGAAACCCTGCTGAGGTTTCTGTAAATAGATATTTCTCTGTAGGTGCATGCTTGCTAACCTGCAGAGTTTATCTACACTGTGCATGCAGCCTGTAAACTGGAGACTGTTGTCTTTGGAGAAAAAAGTGTGTCTAGTACCCAGGTAGGGACAAGGCAACTTTGATTACTGTGACATTTATTTCATATTTCCCTTGTCCAATACAAAGCTTCTAATTGATATAAACATGTAGCTATTATACCTTGGCTACTCAGCTACAATGTATTGTTATACAAGTTTTCTCTTTGAAAACCAGAATCTACCATGATTTTTTTGTTTAACGCCACCTTCCAAACTAGACTTATTATAGGTCTTTTAATTTGGTGCCTGAAAGGAGAAACCTGCTGTTGCAGGACTCCTGGGCTAATCTGAGTATGAAATTGCATACACATTTTCCAGCAAATGGAGCAATACAGAAAACATTTGTTAGACAGCTAGGTGTCCTACTGTCTTTAAGAATTCATTCATATATGGGATAATTGGAGGAAAATTTAGATCTCTGTTAATTTTAAGACTCTACTTTGTATCTAATATTGCCAATCCCACTCCAATCTAAGAGATTCCTAATTTTTTCCCACCTGTCATTGTGTAAGTGGTTGGATGCAGCATAGAGAACAGATGATTGTCTTCCACAGAAGTATCTGGTTGCAGCTGAGAATGCCTTTGGAAACACCCTGCCTTAAGCACAGTATGGGAAGTTGTGAATGGCAGTACCTCCTTGTGACTGTGATCTCTTTTTCAGGACAGTGTCCACATTCCACGCCTTGGTGGTTGGAGGGTTTTGCCTATATATTTTATTGTACGATGATGCTGTTAATGCTGACCATCTCTGGTAAGGCATGTTACATATATGTTGTGGTTACACAATAAAATAACTTACTTGAGAAGGAAAAAAAAAATCCTGCAATATATTAAGTACTGAATGATTGTTTCATTTTCCATTAAAATATGCAGTTATGATGTGTTCATTTTTATGTCTGTACTACTTGAAAATTTGATAACTATTGTGTCAGTATTAATGTCTTAGTTCAGTGTGTCTCTGTGAAGTGGAATAGATAAAATACAAGTAATTGATTTGAAATAGCATATTAAATTACTAAAGAATAAACTGTAACTGTAAGTCAGTATGACTGAAGCTCTGCTATCTGCAGTAATCATTTTAAAATTAAATTGAAGAGCTGTAGCAGATCTGGATAGTGTAAATATCTATGTGAAAGTTCTCCATTGAGCCCTGCAAAGGGTTTGGGTCCAATGGAGAGAGAATGTGTTATTACTGTCAGGTAATGCCTGAAAATAGATACAGTAGATCATAACAAAGACTGGAGCATTGGTAAGCTCCAGAGAAGCATCAGCATTTTGTGTGACATTTTTTGATGGTCTAGGAGTTCTCATAAAACTTTTCCTTTTTTTCTATATGTACTAGAGACTGACATAGATGATGTAGAAATTGTTTCTGTGGTGGAGAGAATCACATGGTAGAAAATGTGGAGGTGGTAGAGATCAGATAAGGAGAGGGAGAAGATGTAAATAAGTGGATTAAGTTGTAGCTTCATAGGAGAACAGGCTCTTTCCTATGACTGTTCATTTCACAGTCATTGCAGTTTCTCAAGTTTGATGTTTTATTACCATTTTATGTGACCCTGTATCTGCAAAGAAGTTTGAAGAAAGTCAGTCATAAGGACTTCTGTTTGTTCTATCTGCCAGTGCATGTTCATGTGTCATACATTTGCCACACATACCTCCTTAGCAATCACCAAGAGATAGTTCTTCCCATTTGCTTATTCAAGTCACTCCCTGTTTGTCACTCTGGGCTCTTGCTTGCATCAAAACTGGCCTGCAAACATCAGGGCTCATTAATTCCATCACACCTTCCATTCAAGGGGATAGGTCAGGAAATCTGGAAGGTTTTAGACTAAATTCAAAGTTCTCCATTTATTGAGAATAATTTGGGATTCTAACATGGACTTTTCTTGAAGGGATGTGACAGATGGACAGTGCAGCCATATATGTTGCTGAAGTGTTGGTTTAGAAAGCCTAGATAAGGTTTGATGAAAAGTGACCATTCCCTGGGGAGTAAAAAGAAGGGAAGTGAACCATTCCCTGTCCCATCCAGTTAGGTCATGTCTACTGTTATCAAGGAGCCCATTTCATAAATTCAGTCCTTTGCGTGTTCTCTGTAGAATATGAAGGCTCTTGAGTGCAGGCTTAGTCTTGGTGGTGATATACTGAAGTGTGTTGGGACCCCTTAGAAGTTTAGTTATGCTGCTGCTGCAGCTGGGAGTTCTGACACGAGGGCTCTATGTAGAGTTTCTGCTAAATTTAGGAGAACCTATCTATCTATACTCTAAATCTAAAGAAGCACTCAGCCCACAACATAGGTAGCTCATGAAATAAAGTTTTGAAGCCATGGAAAAATGTTCCCATTTCAGCTGTATTTAAAAGAATGTCTATGGCAAATCTTAAGAGATGAAGTGAATTCCAAACTCTCCTAGTAGTGATTTTTCACCTAACAGCAGAATTCTGGTTTTGTGAGTCCTATTTTCCTGTAAACTACCCTTTCACTGAGGGGAACAGTTTTAGACACTAAGAAAGCTTTACAATTTAGTGATCAGATTGTAATAATACAGGAAATCCCTTCCACTGCTCCAATCCAATAGGATTAAGAAAAAGTAATTAAGTAATAGCACTTTACTGTGTTCTGGCTGAGGCAGTCTTTGTATTGGAGTTGTCTGTAAGCACAGTTAGGTTCCTTTTTTCTGGAAGGGTTTACAACAGGGATTGCTTTCACAGCTTGTCTTGAGCAGTCCACATTTCATGGATCTGTGGACCTGTCACTTGAAGCTGAATTCATATTTACACAAGACATAGCTAGATTAGTTGTACAACTTAATTAAAAAATTAAGTTACAATCCTTATGCCAAGGGAAAAAGACTTGCTTTACCAAACTGCTCTAAGTAGGAATGCACAGAGGACAGAGAAGAACAAACATTGCTTGCTGTAATGTGGATGCTTCCCTTTCTTGAGCTGCATTCACAAGTTTGGGTTTGTTGAACATTCTAGAGGAACTGAAGGTTTGTGTGTACTTCTAAGAGCTTTGCCTGCTGAATATTTGGCACCAAAAGGGAGGGGATAGAAGGTGTGGAAACTACTCTGAAAAGCATTTCTGCTCAAAGGTTCTTTGGCTCCAGAGAACTGGCAAATAACTCCTTTCCTGTATCCTTCTACTCTGTTTGTCCCTATAAAACATCCATCTGATTATGAATATGAAAAGCACCAGCTGAGCAAGATATTTTTGTCATCCTTACTGTTTTAGCATTGGCAGAAAACAAAAATGGAGACACAGTGTCGGTTAAAGGGCTAAGGGACAGCGACTGGGCTGTTTTCTCTTATCCTCAGTTTCCTGAGAAGCCAGCTTGGAGCACTTGCTGGGTTTCAGTTCAAATGTGTAGCAAGGCTCTTGTGGCAGGCTCTGTGCCAAGGCAGGGGTTGATCCTGATTAGGGGAGTTAGTAGGTGTCTTGCTTCTGGGTGGGAAAGGAATCCACTTTCATGATTAGAACCCTTCTTAACTAGATTGCATAATCTCTTACTTATGGGCCAAGAATAATGTGTCCTGATGGGCATTGTGTTTGAGATGTGTATGTCCTTTGCAAATTAGGCTGTAACTATGTATTTTTGGTATCTTTACAGGGGTGACCCTTCAATTGTGAAGCTGAATATTGCTATTACTACAGGCTACCTCATTTCTGGTAATTATGCAACATGTATATAACATGCACAACCTGTTTATTTATATTGAGTCACTATACCTGTATGTTTACCCTGAGCCACTGTGGTGAAAATGTGATATGTGCATACAATTACAGTTTCTACTGTGGCTTTTAAAGTTGCTAATGGATTTGTGGGTTGTGGTGAAATCACAGGATCTTGCTAGCAGATGTGAAAGATGGAATATCTCCCCAAGCACTGAGCAAATGCCATTGTGGCTTTGTGATGGTTTGATGTGCAACCACCAACCCCAGCTCAGTTTTGTCCTTTGGCCAACTGAGAAGGTGTTAGAGCAGTGCCTTTCACTCTCTTCACAGTGCCTAGAACTTGTAGCTTTTCTATATTGTGTTTCTTCCTGTGACCTCAGAATGCTGGCAGAAGAATTTTAGCAACCCTTAATACAAGCTGAGGCAAATGATGCCATAGGATCATGCCTGCTCATTTTTTAGTCTCCCTTTAAGCCAAAATTCAGTCATGTATTAAACATGGAAATTTTAGAATATTTACTTTGTATGTTATTTATTCCTACATATGTTTTATGCTCTTAATTTTGCTGTCAACTAAAATTAGTGTGGGAATTTTGCTACAAAATGCTTTGGAACTTTCTTTTCTGTTGTGTGGGGATAATACTGGCTTATCAAAGCAAAAACTTGTTGTGACTTGGACTATTTTCAGTGAAAGCTTCTCATGTTAGGGTGAAATCTCTGGTCAGAGACTGGGCCACAGACTTGGTTATCTGATACTAGATTTCTCAACCCAGTGGAAGTGATAATCTGGTGATCAGCATACTCAGTTAAACTGCATTACTTTTGGTGTCTGGGTTTTTTCTTTGCTTCAACTGCCATATTTAAATTAATCAGTATCTATTTTTGAATAATTATACATTAAGCTTTCATTATGAATTAATGAATGCCTTTGAACAGGCATCTCAACCTGACCACTCATTCTCTCTCACTTCCCTATATAGCTGATGTTTAATTATTAATAGGAAGTGAGCAGCTATGTCAGATGATGTAGAGCCCTGCCTGAGGACAACTAATATAAAAAGAGATCAAGGCATAAACTGGGCTTAAGAAAGGCATAGGAGTAAAGTCTTTGATTTGGAATCTTGGTCAATAATATTCCAGTCCAAAATACTAATTTGCAGAAAGTGGGGACAGAAATTGCTTGTTCCTGTACAGAGAACAAAATCTTCTGAATTCTCAGACCATCATGGAAGAGTAAAGATTTTTTGAGGGTTTTTTTGGTTTATTTTATGTTAAAGTTTTCTTTTTAACGCTATCTTGGGTCTGCTATGTCACTTTTTCAGTAATTAGAAAATTAGGATTTCATAAAGTGAATATGCTTCTTATTCCAAATGCCTCTTGCAAAATATCTTTGGTAAATGGTTCCAAATTTTCTAATACATTTTACTTTTTGATTCAGAGATTCTGTGCAATAGATCCCTGCATTTGTTGCATGTATTTGAATGTTTACCTTGGAGACCCATCTTTTTTTTAATGTCATTTGTTCCAGGTTTTTGAGGTTATAAGTGTGAAGTCACAAAGAGATTCAGGATCCACCTTTTCCTTCCAAAGTACTTCGGCTAAAGTTATTGCATCTGTATTTCTATTGATGTGGAAAGTAATAATTTATGGAAATTGTTGGGAGAATACTGTTGCCTAGTGCTTTGACTCAAAGTCTTTAGGGTAAAGATGTTCTCTTCAGAGATCATTAACTCTGAGGGTTTCTACTGATGCCATATCTTGGTTTATCTCTAAAACTTAGAGAAACTATTCTGAGGTCAATGTTTGTATAATAATTAGTTCTTTATAGTTATTTCTGTTCTCTTGTAGATCTGTTGCTTATTATTTACTACTGGAAGGCAATTGGTGACAAATTTTTTGTAATACATCACTTGGCAGCTCTGTATGCTTACTATTTTGTACTGGTAAGTGCTGTATTTCCTTGCAACATGAGCAGATGAGGTTAAAGAAACAGCTTTTATAGAGCTCACTTGCTTAATGTTGAAAAAAAATTTCACTGGTTAATGAAAGGCATGCTTATACTTTGAATAATTATTTTTGAATGCTTTTATCTGTTATTTGTGGTAAGTGCATGCCTTTTCAATGTTACACTCCAACAAAAATGTATAACTTTGTTGAACTTAAAAACTTTTCTCAGTTTTTACTGTAAAGAGACTTTGACAGAAAGGCTTTTCATATGATTATAGAACATGGTTTTAAATAAAACCACAAGCTTGAATATTTAGTTTCAAAGTTAGAAGGAAATGGTTTCAAGTGGTTATATTCTGCTTCTGTCTCCCGGGTAACAAGGGACAGGATGAGGGGAAATGGCCACGAGTTGTGCCAGGGGAGGTTTAGTTTGGATAGTATGAAGAATTTCTACACTGAAAGGGTGGTCAGGTAAGTGTTCAGGAAAGTGGTGGAATCACCATCCCTGGAGGTCTGAGGGTGTCTGGATGTAGCACTTGGGGATATGGTTTAATGGTGAGCACAGTTAATGATTGGACTTGATCTTGAAGGTGTTTTCCAACCTTAATGATGTTTTCCCTGCCTACTTTGTGAATCCCAGGCTGATAATATTAAAAGTGTTGAGATGCCAGATTACTGTCAGGTTTCACATGTAATGGTTTAAAGGGGCTGAAGTATACTGACAAGTAAATACTCTGGTTGAAGATAATTAAATTTACTAATGTTATCATGGATGAAAGTGAATTAGAGCTGAATATTAGATAAATAATAATACCACTACCAAGGCTAATCCCCCATGCAGAAAATCCATTAGTTGTTTCTGGAGGAAGCAAAAAGCATAATATTAATGTGAACTTTTTAAAAAGCATTTATTACTGTGTGGATATAGCTCAGCCTGTGGATGTCAGTGTGTCACTCTCAGTCTGTTGTCTTTAGAGAAAGTTACCTCAGTTATTTCCAAATTGCCTTTTGAAGATAGGGAAGAATTTGGTTAAGCAGATTTTCTGTTTGGTGTGGTGCAAACTGACATGAAAAGCTTGAAGTAGCAGGTATTTGCTTGCTTGATGGGGGTAAAGAGGAATCATGACACACACTCCATAGGTTGTTCAGGAAATCTAAGGAAATTAAAAGCCCCATATTTTCTTACCTCTACACCTGCAAACTGCTGCTTATCCAGCAGTTGTCCAGCACAACCAATTGATAAGGCAGATCAGAGGTTGTGCTGTGTCACCTGGAGGAAAGAGGGTGGTGTGGCTGTGCCCCACGGAGGGGCTGTGCCCAGTGTCTGACCCATGGGCACTGCAGGGACCTGCAGGAGAGAAGAAAGGGCTTCATGTGCCCTTCTCTGCTGTCAAATTAGAGCTGAGAATTTGTCTTCACTTGGGCAAAATGTGTTCCTAAAACAATGCAGGCAGATTTTTATTCAGCATACAGTTTTTCTGTTATGGCTTGTTTAAACGTTGAAAAGGGAAAAATATTTATAATTCTTTCAAACAGTACTACTAACTTGATAATTAGTAATCTATGACTACTTGTGCAAGTCTTCTCTAGTTAGCTTTTCATGGCCATTTAACTGGAGGTCTTATAAAGGTTTATTTGAAGTAAGAAGCTACTGATTGGAGATACCTGAAGGACAATTGCAGCTTCTGTGATAAAATTTGCTTTGAAAGTGCAAGAAATGTGGCCACAGCTGGCAAACTCAGTTTGATTAAAGAAGTTGAGATGATGTATCATTCCATGTATACTTAAAGACTCAAATGACAATTTCACATCTACATTGTTGATTTTTGTATGTCTGTTTTGTTTTGCTAACCAGAGCAAAGGTCTTTTGGCTTATTTTGGAAACTTCCGTCTCCTTGCAGAGTTCTCCACTCCTTTTGTCAATCAGCGGTAAGTGGTTAGGGAGGTTTTCCGTAGTTCTTCTAAAATTTAATCTGCATTACTATTTCTGTCAGGAAGTCTTTTTATATAGTTTTTGAATATATAAACTTTATATAGTTGTTGAATGTCGACTGAGAGGGAATTTATATATATTATTCTAAGGATTACTATATTAAAGTCTTTTTAGCTATGGAAATGTTTTGCTGCTATAGCTGCAACAGCATAAGTAATGTATTCATCCTCAAGTTCCTTTTTAGATTAGACCAGGCTTTGTATGAAATGCCAGCTTTTTATGAAAACATCAAACAAAAAATTCACAAATAAAATATTCTTAATTAGCTTTTGTATATTCATTTAATTTTTATAATAAAGCCATCTTCAACATGGATGTTTTTTCTTGGTATCATGGATGAGGAAAAGAAACAAGATAATATTGTCATCAGAATCCTAAAATGGAGTTGCATTCCCCTGCATAATTTAAAGTTTATTTTTCAATATTCCATGCATGTAGATCAATATTAATATATACATATGAACATGTAGAATAATATAAGTGTATATTCTTTATTTGCTTTCAAAAACAGTCCTGCAAGTTATTTTGAGCACTTAAGTATATCTGAAATGGTTAATCTTCACACATGTGATTAGAGAAGAAAGGGGCAGAAGATTCTGCAGAGCTCAGAGTTAGAGCCTGCCCCATCTGCTGGTTCAAGTGTTTTTACCTGATTGGCTGCTGCATCAGAAAAGGAGACTGATAATGCCACATACTGCAGCAAGGGGAAAGCTGTCATTGGAGTTTCATGGTGCTGTGGGGAGGGTGGCTCTTGCCTTACTCTGTAGGCACCAGCACACAGCTGGGGGTAGGCATTTGCCCCAGAAAGACTTCACCTCAGGTAAGGGGCTTTGGTACAGAGCAGAGCTGCACTCTTCCCTTCCCCCAGTTTTTGCAAGGTAGGATTAGAACTTTCAGTGTATCAGATGCCTTTCTCTTAACCATGCTTTTTGGGGTGTATTTCTGCTTTACTGCTTCTACATGTGTGGCATCTGTTTTCTTTTCCAGATGTCTGGTAGAGAAGGGATAAGGCAAACAGAAACTATTCCTCCTGCAGACAGGCCATTACTGCATTTTGACTGTGGTCTCTGAAGTGTTTTATAACACTGTAGCATTTCTCAGAACTCTTAGGAATAAAAAAGATTGTGCTGTGGTCCCTTTTAAACATTAGTTTGGCAAACTTGAACTTAGAGGAGGACAGGGTGGGATAGTGGAGTTCTCCAGAGAGTGCTCTCCTCCGCCCCAGTGCAGATGCCAGTGGGAGATACCAGTCTGTTGTAGCTCTGTGCACAGAGAAACTAAAGACTAAATAAACACTTTGTCAAACTTAATGAAGAAAAAAGGGTTTCTATTGATATTCATATCCTAGTGAATGGCTGTTGTCCCAGCTTCTGCCAAGACAGGATCATCCTGGGTTCCAGTGGGTTCCTACACTGATGCTTTACCTTTCAGACTGTGGTGTTAGAAAGAATTGTGGTACGTCTGGCTGTTCAAAGTAATTTATGTTATATTTTTAAAATGCCTATGGTGAGATTATGGGTCTTTGAATACTGACATTTAGCACACCCTCAGAAAAGCAAAAATTGCTGCAGGAGATAATAAAGTCACTTGCTTTACTAAGGGATGTGATCTCATTAGTGCATGATTTTTTTTTCCATTAAATTTGAAGTGAATCAGACCCTTAAGAGAGTAAGTAGTGGATAATGATAACGACTTACATTATGTTTCTTGTTTGCATTCTTAGGCTACTAAAAGAGCTCTTATTAAAATATAAAAAGATATTCTAATCTTAGAATTGTCTGTGTATTTCCTGTCTGTGTTGTTAGGGATCTCTAATTGGAGGTTGTCTCCTTGCCAAGCATTTAGATCTTTTAATGTTAGTATCAGCATTTATATAATTAATTCTGAACTGTGGTGGGTAAAATTGTAATGGTAATTGTTATTCACAGACATTTACAGACTTTTTTTTTTATTATTTCTTTTTTAATTTGCTAGGAATTACCTATACTGGCATGTTGCAGTATGTTTGAAAACCATTTCTTACATTCTGCATTGTACATATCATTGAAAGTAAAGGCTTTTGATTGTTAATCTGACCAGACATATCAGGTCTTTCTCTTCATCATGTCAGTAAGTGTTTCTGTGGTGAGGCAGCCTGCTTCTGGGCTGGACTGCCACCTCGAGTGCCTGGATTTTAATTGTCCTAGTTGCATGCTTAATGAATTTCTAGAATATTTCTGTTAGAGCTGGATGTCTGGAAAATCTTTTTAGTGTATTTATAATGACCTAGGTTGTAACCTGTAGGTAATTAAATTAAAAATTACTTTTAAATTACTTTTAAAGCCAGGTTTAGAGCTGCTTTTGTTAAATCATTTTAGCCTTGTATCTTATTGGAGAAAAACTGATTATTTAATTCTCTTCCCCATCCCCCATTATGAATACAGTGATTTAAGTTATTTTGCTCTGGTCCTGCCTGACATTGCTGCACAAATTTTACTTGTTTATTCTGGTTTAAGTGGGAATGACAAAAGTGACAAAAATGATTAGAGGACTTTGTTGTTCCTTTTTCAACCCCTCAGGTTCTGTGTGCTAGGCAATAGATAAGTTATGCCTGTCTACTATATCTATGAAGAAATATGCAAGCTTACTTTTAAAAAAGACCACTTATGACCCAGCATATGATGGAGGGGCAGTTTTCAGATTTATCTTTTTCATTGGATAACGTTCCAGGTTGTCACATGATTCACAGTGTCTGGTTCTGAAAATTTTCTGGTTTTCGGCTGAACAGAAGCAGTCAGAAAATCCCAATTACAAGAAATTAGAGCTCTGTCTGGCTTACCAAATCCAAATGCAATTTTAGACATGCTATCAGTGAGACAAAGAATTTTAGCTGCTGTTGATATAAACTATAATAGCAAGTAATATATGTCTTTATGATTCTAAAAGATAGTTTTATTATTGTATATTATGCAATAGTCACTGAAATGCACATGGGTTGTTAGCTGGTTCAAAATTCATATCAGGATTTCCATGTGTTATTCTGTAATATTCTGGATATCATACACTGCTTAAGTGGTGGGGGAAAAGTGCAGCCAAGCAGAAGGATTTGTAACTCAGACAAGACAAAGGACAATAATTTAGAAATTATAAAGGTAGAGGCAATTAATACATGATCAATTAAAAATAAACATGAAGTAAAAGAATTTTTAATGAGATGGCTTCAAGTCTTCCTGGTATTTGTGAACACTTCTTTTGCAGGTGGTTTTTTGAAGTACTGGGATATCCCAAATCTTCAATGGCCAACATCATCAATGGTGTGCTGATGACGGTTGTGTTCTTCGTGGTGAGGATTGCTGTCATGCCTGTATATTACAGCAATGTAATTTCTTCATTTGGAACAGAAGGTTTCCAGAGATTAGGATTTGCAGCCCAGAGCGCCTGGATAATCTCAAGTGTTGTCTTGGATATTATGAATGTGATGTGGATGGTCAAGATTGCAAAAGGCTGCTACAAGGTCATTTGTCTTATTGGACGGGAGGAAGCGAAAACTCATAGAAATGGAAAATCTGCCTAGAAATCATACATAAAATGAAATTTCTGCTATGAAAATAATTTGGGTTCACTGAAACAGTGCACATTTCTGCCATGGAATGCTCCTATTATGGAAACAAGGTATTACCTCTGTACTGACCTTACTCTTTCCCTAGCCACACTGCCTGCACGCCCAGGGCCACGCTTTGCGGATCCTGTCCAGTGAGGAATAAAAGTAAAAGCTCACACAGATGAGTTCCACATGCCTGTTCTAAGCAGTTGCAAGCATCAGAAATTAGAAAGGAGCAGACTGGTTACTTGCTTATTGTCCACCAGTGTGTTCAAAGTGTTTCTCTCAGGTTTCTCTGATTAAAATGTTTTATAAATCCAGTGAATACTGACATATCTGTTTTTTTAGAAAATGAAAACTTCCCCAAACTCCTGATATGGTGCAATTTTCCAGGCACGTTTCTATGTTTTCTTCTAAAAATAACAATCAAGATTTCATTCTTGACAACTTTTTAATTTTTGCAAGAAAAGCTAAAAAATTGGCTTTGATTCTATGAAGTCTTTTACTGCTTTTTGTTCTGCCTTATATGAATGCAAACCATTTTGGGAAATTTATGAAATAATTTTATCTAAAATGCTGTATTATAAGACCACATGATATCTTAAAAGCTGTTAAAATTCTCACTTTGATGGGAAGGATTTCCATTTGCTGTGCTAGGTTACATGCAATAGTACATATTATAAATTCCCCATGGAACTTTTTAAGTTAATATGGTAGATGATGTGTGGAAATGGCATAGTTCTTACTGAAGAGCTTTTTCCTTTGCTGCTATTTTCTTTGAGAAGTGCTGCAATTCTTCTCAGAGTATTTTTAACCATTAGCTGTTTGGATTCAAAATTTAATTGCAAAGATATAAAAATCTTCTGTATATGTGATGTGCAACTTTAAGTAATTTCTTTCTCTTTTATCACAAAAATTAATTGGTATTTGATACAAAGAGTTGACGGTTTTTGTCACATTTTCCATGTTAATCAAATCAGAAATCTGAGGTGTGACTAAGAACACTCTTGAATTAACTGTGCCAAATTCCTCTAAAGCTGTATGGTAATTCTGTAGAAGGAATGGTTGACTTCCTTAGACACAATTTTTTCTTTTTTGTTTTAGACCACACATTTGTCAATACATAGTCAGTTACTCTGTCTTTGAACTTGAAGGCTTGGAGGTCATCAGGGAGGAATCTCACCATCTAGGAATAGTCCTAAATCTCATTTATAATACAGTTTGAGAAAATTCTGAGTTACCTTTTACTTAAAATTATTTTGAGAGCTATATTTATGTGTAAATTTGTTTTGTTTTGCTTCTTTTAACCAGAATTGTAACTGATTAATTTCTGTTTTTTTCCTTTGGTGTAGGTGTGCTAAAAGTGTCCATTTTCACTGAGGCTTCGGTGCACATCCCAATTATTGTAGCAATCTGTTAAAGCGATTTATTTTTAAACTGAAAGATAGCATATTTACCCCGTGTTGGGTGATTAGTGCTGTTCCTGTGACATGAGCTCTCCCCTCCGTAGTCAGCTGTGAGTGCCCCGTGCTGACCTCCCTGGTGAGGGACTGGGCATTCCCCTCTTCCAGAAGTTGCATGTAGGACCCAAGAGGACTGCACAGGTTGAAATACCTTTTAAGCAAGGCAGCTGCAATGAATTTAGTTGCCCTGTTAAAATGCTGTCAGAGGGTAGTGTTTGGACTTGTGAAAAATGCACTTTTGAAAGTCTAGTTCCATTGCTCAGCTCAGCAGGGTTTTTTTTCTAAAAGTTCCCCAGTCCTGCCTTGTTAAGGGAGATAGCAAGGATTGTTAGTACTTGTGTTTTTTGGATCCCATGGTTATTAATTCATCACAGACCTATGGACAAAAGATGTGTTCATGCCTTGAGAGAGTTAGCTGTTATCTGTTGAGCTGTACGATCTGAATGAGCGCAGTGCCTCATTGGGCACCAGTAAATCCAGTCTTTGAGAGTCAGTCCTGTGACCTGTTCTGCTCAAAGCAACTCTCTTTTATGCTAATTTGCAGAACCTGGCATCTTTTAAAATGTGTTTTCAGTGTACCTAATGTAAAATAGTAAAAAGGCTGTTTCTACCACCTTTATGATTTAAAGGTGTATACGAAATACTCTTTGCTTTTTAAATCACTAGATCCCTATGATTAATAGTTTTGTAAAAGCTTGTTCCTTTATAAAATTAAGTAAATTCAAACATTTTGGAGAAGTATGCTTGAAAATAGAAGTCTGCCTTTCCTTTTAGGGAAGTAGGATGAAAAAATTGAGAAGACAATTTGGAGCAACTCATAGGTTGATAATTCATGAAGTTTCTGAAATTTATAATTTCTTACATTGATTTTAGTATTTCAGTGTTTGAAATATTTTGTTCATTAAATTCACCATTCATTAAAATGGTCAACTTCTTCCACTTCTAGATAGACTTCTGTTTTATAAGGGAGAAAAAAAATAAGTCAAGCTATAATACAATTGATGATGAAACTAGATTTAGAAACAAAAAACAACCCCAAACTCTTGTTACTACACTTTGGCCAACAGCCCAGGATTGAAGGGCAATGGGATAATTCTTTTAGAACAGCTGGTATTTTGGATTGCTGCACAAAATTAGTGTAATTAAAAACTTATTTTGCAATGCATTAGCTTTACATTTTATATTTTTTTTAAAAAAGTTAATACAATTATATCCTGATGAATCAGAAGAAATTTTTCTTATGTAAAAAACTATTAACAGCTGTGGTTTCATCAAAGACTTTAGTAAACAGGCGGCAAAGTTGTGACGTACTGAATACAATAGTATATAGGGCACTTTATATCTGCCATTAAAAGCTTATAATACAGCAAATTAGATAGCTGTGACACCCATTTTTAATTGCACTTTATTAATTTTTAAAATGTGGTGAAATATTGATAAAATTTAATATTGTAAGCTTGTGTCTTTGCTTTTTTATGAAAAAAAAGTAAATGCATGATAATTAGCATCATAACAAATGCTTTTGAATGTAATATCTTATTAGTGGCTTAAAACTTCTATTTTTAACAGATGCATTGTGAAAGCAGAAAAGACATTTTGGCATGTCACCTGGTGTCTTTTCTGTGGGCATATCAAATGGAAGGGGTGACTCTTGTAAAAAATAACTTGTTTTTCTTTTCTATCCTTCAATACCAGGTGACATAAAATTAGCTTGCTGATCATGGGAGAGACTATTTGTACCGGTTAGGGTGTATGTAGAAATGCAAGTTTCCCTTTTTTATGGCTTTAATTTTTCATCAAAAGATGAGTAAATACCACTTTTAGAACTCTAGAGGAGAATGGTAGGTCAGGTGTTCTGTTACTGATTTGTGGAATCAGTACTTGCAGAGAGGAAGTTTACTTCAAATACTCGTTTTCTCAGAGAGTGTTTCAGTGGATTTCAGTGGAGAGTCTCACACAGCAGGGATGCTGCATGGGTTATCTGTGTGAATTCTTCAGTGGTAAGAATTACATCTCTGAAGCCTACTCTACCTCTATAAATACATGCTATCTTGAGTGAGCTCCATAATTTCATAACATAATTACTTAAAAATATAATCTGTTGAATAATGAAATACTTGCATAGGAAAATGAGGGGAGCTGACTTTATATATAAAACCTTAATAATTCCAAATTTTGTACTGAAGTTTATTAAAAGTCAAATTAATTACAGTGTTTGAAAGAGAATGAATTCCATCTTTACTTAACTATGGGAGAAGTTGTGCAGAACTAACAACCTAAGAGTAAAAGCTTACACGAGTGAGCAGATGCATTCAGGCAGATTTAAAGAGGAGAGGAGGAGACTTTGAGTACACACATAGAGATCCAAATGTCTTCCTACTTCTGTGGTTGGGACAACAGCAGACTGACACGTAGCAGAAAGGTTTAGGTGTTTGTGTCTGTTCACGATGGAAGATGAAATTTTGTTTTTTAAAATTTTCAAGCTGTATAAAATGGAATACCAGTTGTTGATTACTGTATGAAGAGGATATTTTCTCATGGCCTTGTGTGTGTTTAAGCATATGTATGTCCAAGCTTTCTGTAAAAGACTATTTAATAGAAAAGTTTGAAATATTGTTTTGTGATGCTTCTGCTGAGCCATTCAGAGGAAGATAAAGGGCTGCTTGACAATTACTCCAGCTTAGGGTCTGGTGTGGTGTTGGCTGCTGCTGCTGCAGGCCATCAACAAAGCAAATAGAAAGGGACTAGAATTTTCAGATGAAAAAATGCAAGTGTAGAAGACTTTGAAAAGTATTGTAAGCCCCTTTCATATTTTTAATAGCCTACTGTACAACAGCGTTATCTGGCTACAAGAAACTCCACAAGGGAAAGTTTGTTCCTGGTCAGCTTTCTCTATCTATGGAATAAAGGCAGAAAAAGAACAGTACTTCATTGCTGATACCCTGATTGACAGCAGTCAGATAGAAATAGTGATAATATTTATGAACTTCTAGCATTCACACAAACCTGGATAAAATCTGTGTTAGACGAGTGAAGCTCTTGGGCTTTTCTGAAAGCAACTTGAAAGTTGTTTTTATGGCAGAGAAGATGAAATATGTGCTGCCTGGGATAAAGCATCAAGTCATACTTTTAGATGGTAACACTAGGTAAGGTTTCTTACCCATTAAAAAATTCTACTAGCTACCTCCTTTGAAAGTCTTGCTCTATTTATAATAACCAAGCACTTTATTGCTCAGTAAAGCATGGAAGGTAGCTATGAAGAATAAATAGTATTGTTTGGTATAAGAAATATTTTGGCAAATTTTTTTCTGAGAAGTTTCATTGTGTGATGTCCTTCACTGAGAGGGCATCTGTTTAATACGAAGTATATACATTTTTAACACGGTTGTAAGGAAAAGAAGTGTCTTTGAGAGAGTGAAGTATGAAGAGATCAGCATGGCTTGGTATCAACTTATAATGATTCAGTGTGCTATTTATAACTTCCTACTTACTGAAATTGAAAATATAAAAGCAAATAAAATATTCTGTATTGTATCTTTATTTTTAATCTGTGTGTGGGATGTCAAACATTGTACTTGTCTTGTGGACAGGACATGCTTTTATGAGCCTATAAATATTTAAGTATATGAGAATCTGCACCCAAATGGAACATGTTGCATGTAAACTGTCTTCTAAGTTTTTAAATTTTGGTATTTTTAAAAATTTGCTAGGTTTGAAAGTAACATTTAAATATGAGTACTAAGCTGTAATACAGAATACAAAATTTTGAATGCAATGTGGTTTTGTTTATAGTAATCCTATTCCAGTTTCATGAGAAAAATCTATCAAATCATAGGGGGAAGGGAGGAAAAGGGCTAATCATGAGCTCGGCTATATAATTTGCACACTTAATATGCACACATCCAAATGTCCTGGATTTGTTTCTAGCATGCATTTATCAAAACAGTGTTTTCTTCAATATTGACGGATACCATTTATGTAAAATAAGCACAGCTAACCTGCTATAAAATCAAATTAGAAAACCTGTTTGGAATAAATGAGTTAAAAGTTAGGCATAAGTAATGAAGCCTGTAATTTGAAAATGTTTGTATAATCTTCTAGCTAAGAAGAAACTTGATGAGTTTATCTAACTTATGTGCAGAGCAAGGATGAGAACTAGATTCTGCTAGATTGATTTCCTGTAAATCTTGACAATCTGGTTTGCAGTAAATTCTAATACTGTCACAAAATGTCAGGATCACATTATTAAATTCAACTAGTAATGTGACCTGGTTGTAGTAGCAATCCTTATCATGGCACAAGAACTTAAAAATGCAATATAACAATTCTGAAGATTGGTGATAAAAGTAATCCGTCATAGTAAAGTGAATTATTAAGTATT
Source organism: Parus major (assembly GCF_001522545.3). Classification (NCBI taxonomy): domain Eukaryota; kingdom Metazoa; phylum Chordata; class Aves; order Passeriformes; family Paridae; genus Parus; species Parus major. The sequence continues at coordinate 13,799,444 of NC_031777.1, read as the reverse complement.
ATGGGTTTAAATTTACTTTTTATTATAAGAAAGAATCTGAATTATTTGTTAGCATTTCAGTGATATTGTAAAGCATTTCTGTATTTTGTTTGAACGGTTTAGGAGCTTGCATAAAATTATATTGGCTGATTTTTTTTTCCCTTTGATATATGCAATAATGTCAATAAGCAATAAATTGCATGTTGTATGCAAGGTATTGGTACTTCATAATAAAGGAAAGGAACAAAGTTTCTTATTTTTGGAGTTTTTTTCCTTAATGTGGTAAGAGCTTATATACCTATAATGAGTACATCATGAAAGAACAGGTTTGGGGGTGTTCAATTCTGAAACAACTGGCTTTTATGGTATCTTGAGATTTCATGCTGTATCTTATTTGTTTTAAAGGAGGTGAAGATGGGTGTATGAGGTCTGAGCCCCACTGTTGCTCAGGTGGCTGGAGTTTTGAATTCCTAAATTCTATATAGGACATCACTGGGGCCATAAGTGTAACTTAAGCTCTAGATTTTTGTTGTGTATTTGGGAGGAACTTATGTGTTGGACAATATAATTATATTGCATTGTCTTGTAATACCACATCTGTCAGGGCATAGGCTGGACAGTTGTCTGAAGGCTCCAGGGATAAAGAGCTGCTGTTGTCAGCATATTATAAATACAATGCACTACACAGTTCCTTACTGAATACTAAGATGGGAAATTAAGTTCCTCAGTATGGCAGTTCCTAGGTTCTATGTGTGCAATTAAGGTAGGTATGGAAGTGTGAATGGTGTGGTAAAGCCTACAGGTTTCTTTGAGCATCCTTAGAGATTGCTGCTGCTTTTGTATCTTAACCAGTGGCTTCTAAGCACAGGAATTACCCATGTTTCTTTGTGTTTTCTTATTTGTTATGCAGTGGTTAAATTACTAGAAGAGGACACAAAGTCCAGCGTTTTTACTCTTTTTTTTTCCCCTCTCATCTTTTGAAGGGTATTTAGCTGCATTTGCAAATTATATATTTAAAGTACTAATTTTACACTGCTAGTGTAGTAAACTACTCATTAACTAGTTGGTCTGTTAGCAAGTGAGGGGGAATTTCTGGAAACTGGCATTCTTTGGGGTCAGGTGCTATATAGGTCAGATTTCCAACTGCTTGAGGACGGACAATGGGGCTTGGTAGGAGGCTTTTGTATTGGCACTAGGCAACTTGGAATGCTGAATGGTGGAAAGGAAGGACTGAGCATGGCTGGGAACAAGGGATGCCTTTCAGTAAGCCATTCTTAAATTGATGCATTCTACAAATCTTGCTTAAAGTGTGAGAAATGTTATCTCTCCCTAAGATGTAGGATTTAGGAAGTATTTTGTATATCCACTTCTTTGTCATACTTGGATGTGCAGTTTCTTTTCATTTCCCCCCCAATTTTTTTTTTTTTACTCTTTGTGTTCTTGCTGAAAACTTCTGTTTCTCTCCTCATATTGGTGTTTTAATTTTGCACTAAGATTTTTTAAAAAAATATATATTCAATATTTGCAATGGATATGTTGTATTTTAGAAGGTGGGCTACTGTGGTATCTTGTTTTGCTCTGCTTTTTTGGAGCGCAATATACCTATGGATATACTGTGCTTCATTGAGATTGGGACCTTGGTGTTCTTTGTAAAAAAGACTTCACATTGAGTGAAAAAATATTTGCTACTTGGCTCGTCTTACAGAGGGTGAAAACGATTATCTGTACAATAACTAATAGTGCATTTGTTGCTTCTGGTGGAGAGTGACGGTGAGAAGCAGGGAGCTGGCACACTGACATCTACAGCATTATGTACTTTGAGAGGAAGGAGTAGAACCAATTTTCCATTTGAGAACACCAGAGAAAATCTTTTACTGTGGAGTCCTTCTGGCACTGACTTGAAGTATTTAGAAGCAGAGATTTCAGTTGCTCTGTGGGAGGATCTTATCAAACAGTGCCATTAAGTGAAGACAGGATGGGTGACTTGTGGTTCTTCAGCCTGGAGAGGAAAAGGCTCTGTGGACACTCTAGAGTCCTTCCAATATGTAAAAGGGCTACAAGAGAGGGAGAGGGACTTTTTACAGAGGCATGTAGTGATAGAACAAGGGGGAAAGGATTTAAACTGAAAGAGGGCAGGTTTAGATTGGATGTTAGGAAGAAATTCTTCTCTCTGAGAGTGGTGAGGCACTGGAACAGGTTGCCCAGAGAAGCTGTGGATGCCCCTGACCAAGGCCAGTTGGATGAGGCTTTGAGCTGCCTGGTGTAGGTGTCAGGAAAATTAATCCACAAATACCAGAGGTTTATGTCCAAAAAGGAGACAGGAGTCCTGTAAATTCATTTAAATAAAGGGAGAGGTCATGGGGCATTCCCCATGGGGTCTCTAAAAATTTTTAGGGGACACAGCCTCCTTTTTATCTGAATTTCCTGGTCACATTTTCCCTCTCTCCCCATTGGCTGAAGTACGTGAGAAGTACAGACTCCCCAAAATGCCTAATACCTATCACCCTCTTCTAATGTATACCCTCTCCCATTTTTCTTTTTCCTTGAGCCTCTGTTCTTTTTCTCTAAATCCAGAGATTTAGCGCAGTCTTGAGTGACCCTGTGTCAATTAGAGGAATTTCAATAGAATTATGATTACCCCCACTGCTTCTTTCACCTCTCTGTATCTGGCCTTATCTACCATCAGGCCCACAGTTTGTTTGTAAAGACACTTCCTTCTCATTCCTTTCTTAGGGGAAGATGTCCCTGCCTATGGCAGAGGGAATGAGAGGATCTTTAAGGTCCCTTCTAACCCAAAGTGTTCTGTGGTTCTGTTCATGCAGCAAGTAAAGACTTAAAATGATTGTTTAGTGCTGCTTACACAGCTGTTACTGCGAGTGTAGCTTTAGATACTGCAGCAAAGCCAAATACACCTAAATTGGGAAATGATAGAGGAAATCAGAATTTTTTCTAGGCTATATAGTAGAGATGCAGTTACTGACGTGATGCTAAATTTCTATCTTAAGGTGCTCAATATGCTGTACTAATAATTCCTGCATGCTGAAAGGGAAGAAAACAATTTCCTCTTAAGTAATAAACACTATAAAAGGGCAAAAATTACTGAAAGGATGAATATTTGGTATTGCTTTATACTTGTATTTTTATGTCATCTTCACACTGAATGGCAATATCCTTGTTAGAAAGATCCTACTTTGAAAGAGGGCATGTAAAAGTTATGTTAAAACCACTCTTGAGAGAAACATATAAAAGCTTTTTAAATTCAGGTAGTTACATATTTTGAAATACTGCTGCTTAGAACTATTTCAGTGTGGTTTAGAATTTGTCTTTTTTGAAAGAAATGGGAGAGAATAGCTCATTTCTGTACGTATGTACACCCTTCTTCCACATATGAATTTGGATTTTCTTCATCCTAAGATACTGTAATGACTGTGGCACTTGAAGATTAAATTTCTTTCTACTTTAATTTTTAATTGGTACAGTGAAATAGAATTTGGGAAAAAAAAGGTTATTTTTTAAATCAGTTCTAATTGTCATACATCTATAATGAATGCTTCTTGGCTCCCTACCTGCTTTTCGCACTTGACACCTTTAGAGTCCACGTGGTGGGATGAAGATTAAAACAGTCCCGTGGGGCTTGTACCTACTGTTGCAGGGGTTACTGCATAGCCAGGTTTTATCACTTGTTGGTCAAAAAGGAATGCGATGACGGTAGTATTCAGTCCTCTGATGCACAGTGAGCTCCATCTTCGTGTGTTAGGCACGGTACTTCACACATAAACTGCATCTTCTGGCTCGGAGATAAGGCAACATTCTTGGGAAACCTTAAAAGAGCTGTGATACTTTTCTTGGCTAGTTGATGTTTAAAAATAATCTTAAATAACTTCACCATCTTCGTAAGTTTAATAGTAAAAAGGATATACCTTTACGGTGTCGATCCGTGCTGCTAATACGTTGTGGGCTCCTTCTGTACTTAAGCAATTATTTGCGGTTGTAAGGGATAATGATTTCACAAACAAACCCACAGCAGCACGAGCTACGAGCACGCGTAGCTCTCGCTAGCGCAGCTGCCCGGGGCTTACCGCGAGCCTCGGCTCGCACAGTTCGCCGTCGCTGCCAAATTTAGGGCCAGCTCCTTTCCCCTGCCCTGCTCCCCCGCGGGCTCCCCCGCGCCTCGCCCGGGCTGCGAGGCCTGGGCAGCCGAGCGCGGGGGGAGGGTGAGCC